>NW_020656106.1:0-27772 GCF_003589595.1 Hyposmocoma kahamanoa
AGTAATTCATTTGCTGCACAGTGTATATGACGGTAACGCATTTATTAAGAAATTGCCGGTTTGTCAATTTACAGCTAACCTAAGTAATTCAAGCGCTGCACAGTGTATATGACGGTAACGCATTTATTAAGAAATTGACAAACAAACAAATAAGAAAAATATCTTCAAATTTTATAGGCATGAGCAGTGGCACACTTCGAGAGTTCATCCTTTTAAACAGAAAATAATTTTCAAAATCGGTCCACAATATTGACGGAGAAATCGGACTACAAACATAAATAAAACATGCATAAAGTCGATCATATAACCTCCTCCGTTTTCTTTACGTCGGTTAAAAAGGTACTTTAAGAGGGAGCATGCCAAAAAAGTTTTGGCGTTGGCTCCGCCCAAATTTGTGAAACAAATATATTCCTGAAGTTCGCGTGACATGCGACAGGAGATGTTGAATTTTGCGCATTAAAAGTACCAAATTCGTTTTGGCGGAATAACTCTCAAACTAAAGGGATTAAAAAAATCCGTAGTGACAGTTGTCGATCATGCATAAATATAATTAATTATGTAATTTTTGTCCTAATAAGGTTATTAGGTGCTAAACTACAAAAGTACTAAATTTAGTGCTCGAAATGCTACTGGTGTAGCATTTCGAGGATAAATCGAAAATTGTGAAAATTAGAGGTCATTTCGTGATTTTTATCTATCGAGGAAACTTTATTGTTTTATGTTTCTGATTAATGTCAATGCTTGAATATATCGTGTAGTTACTCATACGATATTTTATTTTTAACTTTAAAATGGATATACCCTTCTAAAATCAAATCGAAGATTAGGAATTTTTCCTCTGCTCCCACTTAAAGATATTTTTATTACATTTTAGTGGCGAAAGAGTCATGGGTATATTACCAAGCGGCGCAGCAAGTTCTCGTGTTAAGGTTCGTCCAGAATTATTATGGCCAGTACCAGTACATTGGAGTTTGGAAGATGCTGTTACAGTGCCTTCAGCCTATTTGCAGGCATTTTATTGCTATGTGAGTATCCCAGCCATCCCACTGACGTTGCACACATAAATTCTATAAAGCTTAGTCAAATATTGTTATTAGGAATATGTGAAATATTAACAATAATTTTCCAGAATAAGAAACTGTTTTTGCCTGGGTATACAATACTGGTACACTGCGGAGCAGGTGCGCTGGGACAAGCTGCCATCGCTATCGGTTTGAATAATGGCTGCGAAGTGTTTACTACAGTCAGTGACACACGAAAGAAGAGTTTCTTGATGAAGTTGTTCCCAGAACTTCAAGGTTTTTTAATAGACGCTACGTAAATCATTTAATAATACCACAGCAGCGAATACATGAATATTACAATGATGCCGTTCTTGTTTTTAGAGGATCACATTGGTAATTCACGAGATCCCACTTTCGGTGATATGGTGAGAACCATCACAAGGGGAAAAGGATGTCATATTGTCATTTGTAGTCTTCAAGGAGAATTGAAAAATGTAAGAAAATCTTTAAAAAACGTGCTAAAGACGGTATTTTGACTGCTTAGTAAAATTTATTGGTTTCCAGGTTTCATTAAATGTTTGTGGTTTGTCTGGTATTACACTGGACACAACGCAAATTTCCACTCAAGAGGAGTTTAATTTTGGAATGAATAATTTAATTTTAGAGCGAAGTTATGTACCAATTGATCTCTGTTCTTTGTTGACCAATGATACACTGAAAAATTTAAAGGTAAGTTTTTAGTGGCTACAAGAGTTTGTATCACAGTAAAGCTTAATATATCGTTCGAGAAAATTGAGAAGGGCATATTAACTGACTATTGAATAAAAATAATTGTACTTGCAGAAGCTTCAACTCATGATAAGTGAAGGAATCGTCAAGGGATATGTGCGGCCTCTGTCCCGCGTGACGTATCCTCCACACGAGGTATCCCGGGCATTCCGTTTGCTAGCAACCAGTCGCCATCGTGGCCGTGTCGTACTACGCTTACGTGATTCGGTTCCTGTAACACAGGCCAGGTGTTTATTTCACTCATCAACAGTTTATTGGTACTGGTTTTACATAGCAGACTTACAGCACTGGCTGTTTTATGTTCTCAGGCTTTCGTGTTCTCCTGACTCGTGCCACATAGTTATTTGCGATGACGATTCTTTTGGTGTTCAATTCGCCAATAGATTGGTTGCTCGAGGTGCTACAAAAATGCATTTATATACGCAAAACGTATCGTCATATCTACATATGAAGAAAAAGTACGGCTTTTGTTTCGGGCATTTATCCAGCATCTTTTAATACTTCTTATATATGATTATTATGTCATGTTTGTGATGATTTCATAATAATTATGTTTTAGATTATGGGCAAATCTTGACATAAAAGTGGAGATTTCTTCAGATGATCTTGGCAAGAGTGACAATGTCGTTACTCTATTTAGCGAGAGTAACCGTTTGGGACCAGTGGAGGGAGTGTATGTGTTGGCTTCTAGTGTTACTGAACAAGATGTCAAGAAACTAACGACATTAGTTCATAATCTGGACTTGGCTACTAGAAAGTTCTGTAAGTCCTTAAGGTATGTAATTCCGTATGAATAATATTCTTTTCACGATGTTGTTGCAGTGGGCAGACAATGTGATCTGTCTATATCTATCCGTTTGGTGGGCTAAGTACGTGTTATAGTGTTATAATGCATAAAAAAGTCTCTTGGAAGATGTTTTAAACAATGTCTGAAAGTGATAATAATGTCTTTTGCAGATATTTTGCGGTTGTCTGCATTGGCGTTACTGTCGGACAGAATACATGTCACGCTCGCTTCCGTGACGGTTTACCAGTGATAACTCTTAATTTGTTTGCATTTAAAAAGGTAAGAAATCATGCTTGTTTTAATTCTATATTAAATTTTGTTTTTATTTTTCATTAAGTTTTCATTAAATATTTAAGGTTTTATAATAGTACGTTAAATTTTAAGGAACACTTTTTATGGCATTGATTTATGCAACTGTATACTGTAATTAAATATTTTAACTATAGTATGAATCATTTTTAGACGTCCAAAATGTAAACAAAGAAAAGTCTAAGTGTGAATGCAAGTGTGCTGAACCTTCTATTTCTAACGAAATTTGAAAAAAAAAGGAGGTTCTAATTTTATACTATTTTAATCATTTATTACAAAATAATAACAAGAAAAAAATTCTAACAACAACAGACAATAGTTTAACAAACAAACTACGGAGACAATAAAACATTTGAGCTCGAGAAACGAAGCACGAATGACATCTATGAGACGGCAAAATAGTGGCATAAAAGTGTTTTTAATCCCGATTGTGTTACCAGTCATAAAATTATTTACGTTTTCTGCTTGAAAAGAGTTCCACGCGTTTATTATCCTTAAAATCGTATCATAAAAAATAGGAAAATACCATTTCCAAAATTTGTTTACATTTTGGACGTCTAATTATGATTCATATTGTAGGGCGGTACTGAAGACTGGGCACAGGAGTCGTATTCATGGAGACAAGCGTTGAATACATTAGAGCTAGCAATACGCACATCTCAGCCGACGTTGCTGGCTCTTCTCCCAAAAAAGGCAACCTCTTCGCTGTTGCAACAAATTAGTAGGCGTGCAGGTAAGTTTTTAGTATATTCGTTCAAATATCGTAGCATGTTACAACAATCCCTTTCGAATAAAAATATCTACATGGTTTGTAATTATCACCAGAAATTAAGATCTCTGAAGATACACAAGATGAAACCACACTTCAAGACATGGGCATCGAATTGACAAACGTTTCAATCATTCAAACCTTCCTGCGGGACGTCTATAATGTTTATTTGGCCGACGAACAGATTTTGAATTTGACTAGCCAAAAGTAAGTTTTGAAAACAATAAGAGCTAACTCTACAATAACTGATAATTCAATTAAAATAAACGATATTTGCAGACTTCGAGAATTGGAGGACATAATAATGGGGAGTGAATTCAAGCCCGTTTGTGGCCTCGGGACTTTCTTTTCATATGTTGACCCTGATGAACTGCTCGCAACAAATGGATGGGTCTTCTTGCCAACACGTGTTAGCAGCGGCAGCATGGTAATTCTTTTGATCATTTTTTATTATGTAGCTATTGGGAAAATTTATCGAGACTTTCTTTCAGAGAGACGAGGATTTCGATGTTTCTAAGAAATATCTGTGCATCATACCTGGGATGGAAGGACACTATGCAAGGTTTCGAGTGTTGTGTGAAAGACTCAAGTTACATGCCATCGTGCTGCAGCCTGGCCTCGACTTATTACACGAAAGCATCCGGGAAACTGCTGAGAGATATTCCAATGTACTTATAAGCACTTTGTACAGGTTTTGTCATTGGAATAGCTTTGTATAGCGTTATTAATATTTTTTGTTTTTTAGTTTTTACTGAAGAAACTCCAATTGAGGAACAACTATTATCTTTTGGGGCACGAATCTGGAGTTCTGATAGCGTTAGAGGTAGCTGCTATTCTAGAAGAACACGGTCTGACTGGCACAGTGTTCTGTGTTGGAGGTACGCCAGAAGACATTCAAGCTACGCTCTTGGATCAAATTAGTGAATATGAAACTGAGGAAGCTCTGCAGGATGCAGTGGCGAGATACATGTATAGTTTGATGACAGGTAATACTGAAAGGATAGAACAAGCCCTTACGAATGTATCATCATGGAACGAAAAGATTGATGCGTACGTCAGAACTTTATTGGGAAAGGTGCCACATTCAGCGCAGTATGCTCGAGCTTGGATCGAAGCTGCTTATACGCGCATAGCACATTTGCGTACATACAAGCTACAGCCGCGGCAGCTGCGTTCTAAGCTCATCCTACTTCGAGCATCTCTCAGCACTGGCTCACCCTCGATCGCAGAAACAGCGGCTATAATGCAACGCTACTCTAAACAACCAGTGGCAGTGTACCAGTTACGGGCTCCTCTGGCGTATGCGACTTATGACCTGCGCTGTGGAGCGATTATAAATCGCCATTTGGATGACGAAATTCAGCAGGCATACAACGAAACCAACCTTTGTGAAACTTACTTAATTAATCCAACGAAGTTCTTAGAGGTTATTGAGGATACAAAAGTTTAATTTTTTTATTTTTCCATTTTTTAAATATTGTTTAACGTATCTATTTATATTACGTACTAAAGTACTTTAAGAAAGGTGTGGTCGAGTTATGAAGATAAGTTTCGTGAAATATAACGAATTTGATTTATAAATGCTATATTTCTGTTTTTATTTTCAAACCACAATCTCAAAAGTTGTCGATGCAAGAATGCATTGTAGGGAGTAAGTAGAGAAGTACTTAGCACGCGGCCAAAGGACCGTCGTAAAAATAAAGCGTGGTTTGCGCCGTCGTGTTACTGCCTTTACTGCGAGACGGTGATCCTTTTGTAAATTCGATATAGTTTGGGGTGCTACAAAATCTATTAACGCTAGGATTACCACTTGTGGGCTCGGCTTTATATATAGCTTTTCTTTTTAATTTATTTAGGTCAACGCACAGTAGACACAATTAATACTTATAACTAATTTGTATTTGTAATACTAATATTAATGCACGTGTCACCAACACAGTTAACGACTAATTACTACAAAAAACTGACAAGTGGTGTAAAGTTGAGATAATAACCATTATTGTAGGGGAATATTTATAAGCAGGTGCTTCGTGGATAGCATGAGTAGCTAGCAAGTTTAAATACACATCTGGGTAAGGATTACTATTGTTATCCGTGATATGTCCATTAATATGGCCTGTTAGAGTTATGGTTTTATTGTGTGATAGCAGCGAAACTACCCCATTTATAGATTCTATGGATGAGTCTAAATTAGTAAAGAAGGGGAGATGGCTAATAGCCCATAAAGAAAAGTCAGTACCAATTTCCATGAGCAAAAAAAATCTGGCATCATTTAACTTGGGTTCACAAACTATCACGGCCAGTTAGCAACTGTTTATGTTGTAACGGAACGTTACAAGTATGTATTTGTAAATAATTACCGTATTGATAAATATCTAGATAAAGTATTTTCTTAGTAATAAAATTTTATATACTACGGCAGTTCAAAACTTTGCCATAGCCACTTCCTTCATAGCCACTAAAATTTGATTCAAACGTAATAGTTGAATGGGTGTCCGCGGGGGTAGCGAGACACGCGGGGCGAGCGACCCGGCTGCAGCGATCGTCGTCGCTGGTGACGCACGCGTCATTCGACCATTCGTTTCTCTTTTATCGCTAGCCCACACGATGCAGATTTAAAATTTCAAATTATCGATTTGGGAAATCGACATTTTTTTGAATACTAAGTATTTTTAAAGCTCAACTCACACTGGCTTAGAGTCGAAGCGTCGCAACGCGTCATGTTTTTCGCCTATAGCATATTCATCTCTATTTTCCGATTATTAAGGTACGAATTTGTGTTATGTAATTATGGAAACGCTTCGACTCTGCGCCTGTGTGAGTTAAGCCTAACAAAGGTTTTTTACTGAAAGTGAGTTCCAAAATCGTTAATATTAGCATTTTACTAAATTGCATATCTTTGTGTAATTTTCGTATATATATATTGTGCTGCAACCTATATACATATGTATATCTAAATTTGTACTAAGAAATTCTAGAAATTTCCGTTAATTTCATTGTCTCAATTTAAATTGTGACGACTTTCGTATTTTTGATTTTGAGAGACGTTTAAACTTCAGCAGCTTTAGTATTATTTCAAATTTGTAAACTCCGTTTCTGAGTGTACCGTCCGGCAAGAACTACTACCAGTACTTTCCTAATTTCTCTGCGCCCAAGCAGCACACCCATATCTAAATATATACTATATGATATTAGTAGCAGTAGATAGTAGTAGCATTTTGGGTCCCACACATTTTTTCTGCTACATTACGAAATGTGCAATCTTAATTTAAAAAACTGCAAAATTATTTCGTATGCAGATGACACAACCTTGACTTTTCGTGGAAATAATAGGGAGGAAGTATTTGACCTGGCTCAAACAGGCTTTAATGATGTAATGATGGGTGTAATGGCTGGCCCTCATCTCGTTGAGTTTGAATTCTAGTAAAACAAAATTTATATTCTTCTCTATTAGAAATCTTTCTAGTTATGTTAACCATACAATTCAAACCCATTCGTGTGCTTTCCCGATAGGGGCATTGTCTTTCCCGCACTTGGAGTTGACGCAGTCCATTGGATATCTAGGTGTATTAATACATAGACGGCTCGCATTTGATTCCCACATTAGTAATCGTTTAAGGGATTATAAAGCTTATACCTATATTTTCAAACAACTTTGCCACGTGTTGGATGGCAACCTGATAAGAAATGTCTATCTGTCACTCTATTATTTCGTACTGTATCGTTTCATGGGGTGGTGCGGCGAGGTCTCATATGCTCGTTTTGGAAAGAGCATAGCGATTTATTTTAAAAGGTCTACCTGTTTAAGCCCCGTACGCATCCTACATGAGATCTTTCTTGTGAAAGTAAAGTTTTAACCGTTCGACAAACGCACCTTCTTGCCCTGATTATCAAACAACACTCTTTAATTGGATATCGTCCTGATCATCTTATTTCAAGGCGATCACATGAGTTATGCAAGGTGACTGCAGAGAACTTCTTTTGCAAAGAGGACCAAGGGATCCCTAGTGCTTCCTCTAGGGTTCCCTTGAACCTCTTCCTTTCTTTTAGTGTCTTTAAAACCTTCGTTTTAGTGCCTTTGTACCATAGTTTTCTTCTCTTGTTTAATTGTAATAATGAAAGTTAGATTTATATCAGTGTGTCGCAATCTGACACGACGGCTTGTGCTGTGTGTATGAAACCGATACTGTTCTGACGCGACACGACATACACGTCAGACAAGTGTAAATCCGGCTTTAAAGCGACTTTATGTAATCCTTCAAGCCCTAACGTCTGGCGTAATGACAGACTCCCAAAAATTTGGGGAATATGTTTTAGAAACTGCAGGAACATACGTCAGTAAATACGACTCGTATTATATGCTGTCTTCGGTATACAAAATATCGATTCACGGAGAAGGTATAATTAATTATTTTTCAGTGTTTATTAGATAGTAAATTTAGATTATACCACGCAAGAAAGTACTCAAGATCTGCTACAAATGAAGATGTATTTCACACGTTACTTTGTACTTAGCAGTACTAGTAGCAGTAGAGGTCCTTGTGAAAAAGTTCGACTCGGGAAGTACTGCCACCTTACCTATTTCTGCCGCCAAGCGTTAATGTGAGCATTACTGCCTTCCGGTTTGTAAGGGTAAGGGTGCTGGTGAAATTACAGGTACATAGGCCTTGTCAGCTTATGCCTCTGGGTGACGGGTGCAATGCCAGTGCCCCTAAGATCTTTGTGATTTCAAACTCTGAGTGGCACTGCAACTGTTATAGACAGGCGTGCAGCTTACCACCATTATAAAAAAAAATATTTTACACTAACTAACTTATAAATAGACGATAATTACTATTTTGAAAATTAAACATACCATATAACATTTACGACAGAAAGAATGGTTTCATCACATGCTAGGGACGAATGCGACCGGTCGGTCGGATCGGGGGAGTGGAAAATCTTCTTACCTACCCTATTTTTGTGTCTGTTATTGGCAATATGATAATATAGCGGAGTACAGAAAAATCTTTAATAGGTTAATGGGACACCGTTTTATGTATTTTTACTTACACACACAACAAGCTAGTCAGTCTGATGAATGGAAATACACGCCTCGTTTCAGCCGGCGCAACCGCATTCATATTCAGTCGCTAGCGCACGTTCTCGAACAGACGTCACGCTCGAGTGTCCTCTCTTGCGACTTCCGGCTTACGTGTTCAATGTACAGGGTCGAGAGCACGTCAAGCTTGACACTTAAGACTTAAATCCCATTCTATGCCGCTTACGAAAATAACGGCCCAAAGTACAAAGTGTTAAGCTTGACGTGCTCTTGACTGTAACCGCGACAGACGATCACACCGCGAGTGCTACAAAATGGTGAGGTGTTACTTTTGAAATGATGAAGTCTACGGAGCCCAGAGACTGTACGAAGTAAAAAGTGTTCCACGCCTTCGCAATCTGGGAGTTGAAAACATAAGGACACTCAACCTTCAAACGATTTCAAATGTCGTGCAATGGCTCGGCTGTGCCGATAATACCTTCACACGCTCAAAACCAGGTAACTTATCCATCCTTGACTTATACTTGATTAATAACGGGTTACATTCCAAAAGAAAAGTACAATTGTCCCTGTTCTGTTCTGTTAGCCGTCATATTCAAAACAATATGACGAACCGAAGCTCGTAAAGGTATGAAGGGAAAATTAGCACCTTATGTTTCTTATCAACAACGGTATGCGGTGGCGGGCAGTACAGAAATATTTACTAATTACGCGAAACCAAAACAAGAAATCGGTAAGCCTGCGCAATGTCAGCTGAAGCAAGGGGCAACTCAGGACAAGACCATCATAGGTTATTAGGCGAATGGCTGTAAATACGCAAACCTTTTCGAATTTTACTACGGAAGCGCGACACGGATGTAGGTTAGATAATAATAATGTACCAGACAACCACACTAAATATCTAGTTTCAAGTTTCTCAATTTGGTCCTATCGAGAATCGAATCCAGGATCTCCTCACCTAGCACAGTATTAACCGTTCGGACTCCGAGGTCGTCAAATTATACTTTGGTCTGACGTGTTGCAAGGGTCGAAAATAAGTTCTAATTGTTGTGGTGTAGAAACCAAAATAAGTCGAATTGGTTATTTTAATTTCTTTCCTAGTTACTTTAATTTATGTAATTATTATGTACATTTTTATTTTTATATATTATTATTTATTTATTTATTTAGTATCTTATTACTATTATTATTTTCTTTTTTGTTGTGCTCTCAGTTAATTTTATACTACAGTTTATCCTGTAACCCGAAGGTGGCCTGGAAGAGATTGCTAATAAGGCCGCCTGTTGTACCTGTCATTTTTACTTTTTTGTATTATTATGTATTTGTCCGTGTCAAAGTCAAGTCAAAGTCAAATAATAATTTATTCCATACATTGACTTACAAATAAAATTCCATAGGTAAAATGTTTTACACTTAAAAACGTCATTTTTTAATTTATTCCTCGTTCACTACGCTGACCTCCCTGAGAAGAACGAGCACGAAACTCTAGGGATCGGTCTTTTCAAATAAACTTGAATACTATGGAATACAGTTCGAACCATAGATGTGTGAAATCTAGACTCATGTTGTCTTTCCATACACCTTTATCTAACACATGCTCTTCAATTTTGTAATATGACTGTTCAATTAAAATATTTTTAATGTAAGTTTTAAACTAAAAAAATGATAATCTTAATATATTCTCCGGAATCTTACTGTAAAAACGTATACAGTTCTCCATAAAAGAATCGTTTACCTTAGTTAAACGAAATCGTGGTATCAGATCAGGAGTTTGGACTTAGTGCTAAGGTTAATATTATAGATAACTTCTTTCTTAATGAAATTATGTGTATTTTTACGGACACACAAAATATTTGAGTAAATGTACTGTGATGCCACAGTCATGATACCAGTCTCCTTAAACTTTTTTCTGAGAGAAACGCGAGAACCTAAACGGTATACAGAACGAATCGGTTGTTTTTGCAACACAAATATGATTTGCATATCTGCCGCTTTACCCCAATCGAGAATACCGTAGGACATTATACTATGGATACTAAAATAAACTAGTCTAGCAGTAGCAACATCGGTAAGCTCACGTATTCAACGGACTGCGTATGCATTCTGTTGCATAAGCTTAAGCTCAGCTCTGGCTTAATCTGCTGGCTAAGGAAGATATATGTGGTAACCATTGAAGTTTACTATCTAAGTTCACTTCCAAAAAGGCAGCTTAATTAACAAGGTGTAACTTTTCCCATTATTAACCATTTATTTCTATGATTGGACTAGTCGATTTTACACTAGGTAATTCAAATTTAACATACTTTGCCTTCTTGGCATTGTGCAATAAATTATTAGCATTTAACCCAATAAGCTACCTGTGAGAGGATGTCGTTAACATTGTCATAGTTAACGTTATGTCTGTCTGTTTTAAAAATCAAGTATGTGTCGTCAGCAAACAAAACTATTTCGCAAAGGTTCTTAAAAAAAAAGCTCAAGACCATTTATATAAATGAGAAATAAGAAAGGTCCAAGTATTGAGCCCTGCGGAACACTCATTTGCATTAAAAATATTTGTATTGTATTCTATTTACTGTATTTAAACAACATAGAACTTTACTCACCTATCAAAATCATTAAACGTAATAATAGGAACGAAAATAAATTAAAAATACCACAAATTACTGTACAACTACTTAGATCAGGACGATATTCAATGTTAATCAGAATTATATACCATAAACATATACCAATCATAGACCTCTCTGTAATCATGCAAAAATAAGCAGCCGCGTCATATACGTCGTTCAAAGGTACAAATCACGGAAGAAAAGAAACAATGGAAATGCCATAAGCTGTGACTACTACCAGAACCGAAAGAATGTCGCCCAAACTCACACATTCTTAATTTGAAATATTACAAAATTTTGATACTGATTGGTCGTAGTATAAGCTTTACTTTCGTTTCTTGTAACAAAAAACATATTTCGAAAAACAGAACATTTTTCTAGCATTTTAGAGAATATGCACGAAATAATGACACGCCCCATACCATACAAAGCGAAAATGGCGGACTGAGCTCAAATATGCCTTTCGAGACCTATAGTTGGCACGCGTCGGATACTAACTAACCACTTCTACTGTATTTATTGTTTTGTGGTGAAATTCCGTGGGAAGGTAATCAAATAACATTGCGTAACAACTGAATTTGCTAATATGAACTCATTGTGATTTTTTGTTTTTTCAGCTACGGTTACAATTTGACTTTTAGATTATGGATGAACAATAGATATAAATCAATTCATGAATTGGTTGGCCATGGCCGTACAGAGGTCAAAAACGACATAACAATATTTACACATGTGGTTTCTATTGCTCGAGCATTATGGCTCCGCAAAAGATGCATAAAAAAATTAAAAAATTCAAACTATTTATTTCGAAAAATTACAAAAGTCATTTCACATTGCTGAAATTGTTATGGTTTAAAATTATGCACCTTAGTAAATTCCAAACACAATTTCAAAATCTAGTATATTTACTTACACAGCTCTTATACAGTATTACTCCCTAGCTAAGTGTCGTCTAACCAATCAGGTACAAATTCTTTTATTTGTTGATTCTAATATTTGTACTAACTTCTTTGGTACCCTGTTTAACACATCTGGAAGTACAAATGACCATATTCTCCTAGCATATACATTGTTATAATTTAAAGTTTAAATGTACGATTGCTATGCAGTATTCTTAGTCTTGATAGTCTTTTTTACTTCTCCAAAAATGGAACTTTTTCTTGGTACTCACATACAATTGCTAAACTTACTTTATCATAAACATTTAAAACTTTACAGTATTGGAATAGTTTATCATAATTATCTTTATATTTTCATTTCACTTTCAAGGGTACAATTTCCTTTAGCACTCTTATTTGTAAGTCATATTTAAAAAAAAATATGTTTTGTATGTTTTGTCATAACTAGCGAGACCATAGCTTATTACAGAGTCAGCCATTGACAAATATAACAGTCTCAATGTGTTGTAAGGAATCGTACATTTGAGAATACTAATATTTGCCATAATCTCTCTCTGTCTATTACATACGTGGTCTACGTGGGGACCCCAGCAAAACCTTTGATCAATTTTTATGCCTAGGTACGTGTGTCTATGTCAAGTATCATGTCTTTATGTCAAGTGGCTCACAACAACACAGTGTTTTGAGAGTGCGTACATTGGTGATCATGCGTCACAACTCGAGGCCTTATGTTAAATTTTAAGTGTCGTGAATTTTTTTGAATTACTTTTGTTTTGGTGTACTTTATGGATAAACCCACATCATGTGTCCACCTACATAATGTATTAAATTCCAGTTGCATCATATTTTGCGCAATCTCTATATCTTTGTGCGCTGTCACAGACCACATAAATACTGCGCGGTAATTATACATGTTTCATCAGCAAATTGGTATTCACAGCCGTATTGGAATATATTGCACATGCCCTTTACATACAGCAGATATTCGGTTGGGCCTAGTATTGATCCTAGAGCACATCCTTGGAGATTCAGTTTTAGGTTGCTGTACTCCCGTAACACTATGACTCGCCCAGAGCATGCTAGCTGGACAAAAATATTTATTGCTATTTTTTGCTTTGTGGGGTTTTCTTATTACCTATTATGCCTCCCTAATTAAATTTTAGGGTCAGGGGACCCATTTTACGGGGGGGGGAGAGTGAGTGGTGGTACTATGGTTAGATAAAAACAATCAATTTCTCATTTAAATAATAAGTATATTGTAAAAATAAAAACAAACAACAGCAACGAGTATAGTCAAGTAGTGAGAAAATAGGTGAAGCAGGTACAAATTAACTATAAATTATAATCTATAAGAAATGAAACTATTTTTCCGGATTTAAATTGCGTATATTTGTTTTTTCAAACAAACCTTTTTTTTGTTTCGAAAAAACAAATATACGCGATTTAAATCCAGAAAAATAATTTCATTTCCTATGTGTAACAACCGCGAAAACCTAAGAACTCGATATTATAATCTATAATTTAACTAATACTTAACAATTCTCTAATACTCCATAATTGACTAATACTATTACCTAATCTCTAATTCTCGGTATCGCTAATTTCTTCTTCCGAGAATCAATTTCATCATACTCGTAGTCAAGCATGCTAACATTAGGACTGTTAGTACTTTGACTTCGATTTACAGATGGGGGTATTATTAAATCTAATACTTCATAAGAGAGGCGACTACCTGTGTTTTTTTTTGGAACCTCTCTTAAGCCGTTTATTACAGGGTCAGATGTGATCAACAACATATTAATTAAATCTTTATTCGTGGCAATACGTGACCGTTTAAGAGTATTATGCTCTCGGAATCTTCTGCAATCTTTATTGCGAACTTCTTGAGCTTCCTCAGAAAGCTGCCCAATTGGTAGCAGAGCTGACTGAATAACATCTGTACTGTGTACAAGAATTATGTGCACAGTAGCAGGCATGTAATACCACGGATAAAGATTTATATAGAAATGTCTAGTGGCTTGTGCTAAAGATTTAAATTTCTCGATGTTAATATCGTAACCGGAAGCTAAATTTCTGAGTATGGTGGCGAAATTTTTTATAAGAGTCACATCTATACCTGTAATATCTGTGCTAAGCTCAGGGCTCGCAAAAAATATACGGGTTTAATATCGAGACGGTAGTTTATATGTAGCAAACATTCAAAACAACGAATCCATGCATGCAGTGTAGATAAACCAAAACCAAGGATGTCCCCATTAACTACATACTCCCTAGATTCATCCTTCATAACTTTTGGGGTAGCTCCACAAATATAGCACTTTTGTGATGAAGAAGTTTCAGTCACAGCACTGCACACATTACCATCAATCATTGTAAAAAGTAGTTTGTGCTTGACAGTTATATCTTTGCCATCGACGTTACATATTGTCTACAGCAACTGGTTTATTTCCTCCATGACTTTATTTTTTCTGCAACGGTAAAGTCGGTAGTTTCTTTGGAGAAAATAAACTTAATAGGTCGACGATACATTGATGAAGATGGACGAGGATTCTGCAAAGCAATGTTACCACTTTCGTCGTGCAATAGAAGCGGCACAAAGGAAAACACAAATAAATATTCATCAGGGGCTTGATTTCTGGTGAATTTTTGTTTGTAGGTGCTGTGACTGGAACTGCAATATAGAGCAAAATTTAAGTACCACAAGAATACGTATGGATGCAATTGAGAGGAATATCGGGAATGTTACATGCACGGTTAAAAAATTGGATGAACAAACGACACAGTCACACAGAAATGTGTCACTTCAAGTATGGTTTATGCACAAGAATAAACGAAACTACAAAAACACCACCTCAAGTAGGACATTTTTTCGACAAAACGGCCATGAAACCACATCGTAAAGTTGAACTTTTTTACCAAAACGTAAGAGGTCTCAATGGCAAGAAAGATGAAGATAAAAACGCACTGGCGACTTTTTCTACTGACATATTGACACTAACAAGAGACCCGACTCAATGACTCAGTACATGACTCTGAAGTGTTCTCGCCGGGATGGAGTGTGGTACGATGCGACCGCTGTTTACGAGGTGGGGGCGTCCTGCTTGCGGCACGTGTACATAGGGGTACTTCGTGCTGTGGAGTGTGGTGCTGCCATCAATGATGAGCATGAACTTGCTTGTGCCGGAGTGTCTAGAGGTCCTGTTCGTTTTATATGTTGTGTAGTGTATTTACATCCTCGCGTACCTGTATCTGCATATTATTCTGTTTTTAATAGCACTGAAAGATTATTACAAAATTATTATGACCTTTTTTTTACCGGTCATTATTGTTGGTGATTTTAATTTATATTCGACTACAACTACAGTACGTAATGACTTTCAAATGTTTTTATCATCTTGTAATTTATCTCAAATGTGCAATGTAATTAATACATAGTTTAGGACATTTATTAGATTTAGTTTTGACAAGCCAAGCGGTGTTAGAGGTTTCAGTGGCTGAGGCAGTTTGTGTATTGGTCTCTGATGAGGTCCATCATTTGCCACTTGATATATCTATAAGCTTACTCAATGTGAATCACAAATATCAAAAGCCTTCTGGCAATATCCCAGCGCCCAATATTAGGAACTTTCGCAAAGCTGACCTTCACCTACTATACATGAGAATATCTGAAATAGATTGGATGCCCCTTTATCAAATAAGTCATTTAGATGAAGCTGTCGACTACTTGTACTCAGCTATTGGCAATGTAGTGGAGGAAGTTGTTCCATTTAAGAACTCTAGTAAGCCCAGTAACTATCCGGTATGGTTTTCTGCTGAGACTATATATTTAAACAAACTCAAAAACAAATATCACAAAATGTACAAAGAAACAAACTATCAGCTCTATTATGGTTTCTTCTACTACTATAGGAAAAAAGTTCTCAGAGGATCAAAATGCGATTTGATTAAATATTATAAAATAGTTCAGGGTGATATCAAGCGAAATCCTTCGTTATTCTGGGCGTTTTTGAAGAAGCACAAAATGTCATGTCAGCCAGCTACATTTGGTACCACGGGCCCACAGGAGATAGTTCACTCATTTGCTCAATTTTTTCAAAGTGTCTTCCTCCTTACTCTACCAAATCTCTGTGTCGAAAAAGCTTGTGATGGTGCTGCTACTTTTCCACATCTTGCCACTTTCCAGAGACATATTAGTGTTGATGGAATTAACGAGATTGACGTGCGCAAAGCTATCAAACGCCTAGCACCTAACCGCTCACGCGATGCGCTCTTCCTACCGCAAAATGGCGGCAATTTGGTTTCGCAAATTAGAAAAGCATTCAGTTTAAATACAGTTTTTATAAATAAAAATTATTATTCTGCATTGCTAAATAAATACCCTCCGTACTACCAACAAAAACATCTCAAATAAAATGTACACCGCAAATCCTGCACTTAAAAAGCACTAATGAAATTTTTGGTGTACTTGTATAAATATGATAATATTCCGTTTGAGTGGTTCTAACGTTTACCATGAAATTACTCTTACTTACTTTATAAACATTTATATTCAGGGTAAACTTAAAAAACGCTACTTACGGTATGTTTTCAATAAATAAACACCGAAATCAGCAGCGCAAACAATAACAAACACGATTGTCTTTGTTATTGTTTAATCTTTAGGCCAGACAACTACGGCCTTGAGAAATTCATGTACAGTTACTCTCAAAAATATATATTTTTATATTTTTTCCAAATTCACAATTAAAATTTTTTAACGTTTTTTTTTTACATAATATAATTATTTTAATTTATCTCCTAGTTCGATTCACTATCTCGTTAGGTAGGCTATAGATCTAGAAGAAAACGTACCCGGTGCAGTATATTACAAAAAAAACATGTACGGCCACAGGCACCTGAGAAGGCGATTTAAAAATCTCCAAATGATACAACAACTTAGTCTCCCAAGTCAGCTTACTTTACACCGTGTGAAGTGGCGTGCGTAACGTACTGCTTACGCCTTTATTGCTTCATAGAAGTAGAAAGGAACATTTTATAAGGTACCCATTGCTCTCAATAAAACAAACAACATTTGCTACTTGCATTAATTGCTCCATCCAACATGCGTGAATTTGTAGAAGTGACACGAATTTGTGGAAGCTTTACTTGAAGCCTCTAAAGGTTTGGACTTAATTAAATACGCATTTACATTCATAATAAAACATCGAGAAGTCGTAACAGTAACCGGCAAGTTCCGATAATTAAAGTATAATCAAAAAGCCTAATCATAAATATTTACAACTAAAATTCCCGCTCGATTTACATACGAATATAATTAACATACTTACCGACGCATTACCGAAATTAAGGTGAAATATAAAATTTATTAGTAAGGAATAGGGTAGTACATTAATTTGAACTTCACGAATTATTACATTATTTGGGTGGTGTTCTGCATATTTGTGTTAATACACATAATGACAGTTTCTAGATAATGCACCTCAGGGCGCTCCTTCACTGCTAATTCGCTTGTAATGTAACAGTTCAAATTCGAGAATTACAGCGGTGAGGGTGAAAAACCGTTACGCAACCTGTAATGATACAACTTTTAACATTCTGTCACTCTTTCACAATGTAACAATCTGTTCAGATTGTAAGGCTACGACTCTACCAGATATAGTGGAAATGTTTTCAAGTATTTAGGTACTTAAGTTAGGTGCCTGTGAGTGCCCGCACACCTTAACGTAGGTGGACCTTTTTGGGTCAGATAGGGACACAGCCAATTCGGAAAGTGAATTTGTGTACGAGAACGTTATACACATTAAATGCCTGCTCTCGAATCTTGAAGATCGGGTAGGTTGTATTAACCCGGAAATGTAGGACACAGCAGAGGAGCTATGTTTTCCTTAATTGTTCCCGCAATGACTGAAAAAGGAAAAAACACTTAAAAAATTATGAAGATTAGACAACATTTTCATTTATTTATTTCCTTAACAATAGTTATTGTGTTCGAAAAAAATATATAATTGAGAAACTTAAACCATATACGACACCGAACATAATACGCAACAACAAGTTATTATGAATAATAATAATAATAATACTATAATAAATAAATAAGTAAGTATATTATAAATTAAAAAAAAAGTACAGTGTAAAATTAGATGTCGTTATCACGTTTAAATACAAATTAATGTCAAGTGCCTACTACAACAAATTCATCAACATGGTAAAATGATTTTTCCAACAAGAAACTACATCATCACATACGTTGCTCTGATTCTAAAGAAGTAACTAAAGCACTTGTGTTATGGAAATCGGAAACAACAACGGTACCACAAATGCGCTGACCCGAGACAATATAGAAAAGTCAGTTTTTTCCGGGACCTGGAACCATAAAGATCGCGATCGTACCGTGACAACCAATTGCCATTGCCATTGGAGCCATTGGAGCTCCTCTGGCAAGAATTACATAGTAAAGACCGGCTGTGACATATCTACAAAACTGATGGAACACATACGGGCGCGGTGCAAAGTGATAATCGCCTTAACCTCAAAAATTACAAAAAACTGATAAATCCGGTACGTACGCAGCTTTTTCTCAAAATGCTGTCAAAGTGTTTTGGTTTGACACTGTAGAAGTGTCCGATGTTATCGGTTACTCCCAACTTACGCCAAGTACATCGGCAGCCTCTCCACCTAGTGCCGATCGGGGACGGATGAGCACATGCGCTCACAGAATTTCTTAATTCTTGCATATGAATTCAGTACCTTATAATTTTGATATACATGCTACCTCCGTTTGATGACATCCGTGGTTGAGTGGCTTGCATATTGGTTGTCACGGTGCGATCGCGATCTCTAAGGTTCCAGGTCCCGGAAAAAAAATAACTTTTCTATATTGTCTCGGGTCAGCGCATTTGTGGTACCGTTGTTGTTTCCGATTTCCATAACACAAGTGCTGAGTAACGTATGTGATGATGTTGTTTCTTGTTGGAAAAATCATTTTACCATGTTGATGAATTTATTTATTCATTGTTGTTATTGTATTATTATTATTTTTCATTAATAACTTGTTGGTGTGCATTATGTACGGTGTCGTATTTGATTTAAGTTTTTAATTGTATATTTTTTCGAACACAATAACTATTGTTAAGGAAATAAATAAATGAAAATGTTGTCTAATCTTCATTATTTTTTGTATTATTATTTATACTGTCAATTCGTAGTGTTATTTTTTCCTCTTTCAGTCATTCATTACGGGGACAATTAAGGAAAGCATAACCTCTGCTGCGTCCTGCATTTCCGGATTAATACAACCTACCTGATCTTCAAGATTCGAGAATAGGCATTTAATGAGTGTAACGTTCTCGTACACAAATTCTCTTTCCAAATTGGCTGTGTCCCAATCTTACCCAAAAAGGTTGACCTGCGTTAAGGTGTGATGAACAGGATAAGAACGTTAGTCCGTAGTTGGAGACAACATCAACACAGAAAAAAAGGATTTCTACTAATAAGAAAGAGCAATTTCTCAAAATATTTGCTAATTCTGAAAACATATTTATTTAAAGTAATAAAATATTGTCATTACAAAGATACTGCTTATCTTTTTCTAATACAATTTTACTCTTAACTTTATTCTAACTTTGAGACAAATACGTTCACTTCAAGATTTTATTTCATTTCTAATCAATTAATTGGACATTACTTACATCAAGAAATTTTTTCCTCTTACATCAAATCTAAATAATCTCAAATGAATCCCCAATTTCTTGGATGTATTTTAAGAAAATATTTTCTTAGACAAAAAAAAAGTTATTTTGCTAATAAGAGTAATATTCTAAATTCGAGAATACATTTTTTATGGCAACATTTTGCTTTGTCATTTTCAATCATGTCGTGACATGTTGAAAACGCGCGCGCTCCGTCTCCGTGGCCGTGGTATCTGCGATTGAAGAAGCCATCCATAAATCAATAGCCAATTATTTAAAATGTGAAGCAAAGTGAACTATACTTACTTAGTTTTACTTGAAATCTTAAAAAGGTAAGGCAAGGAGAATAAAATCTTAAAAAGGAACTGATTTTTCTATTTGTTGTTTGTGGAAACAGTAATGGATTCGTTGAAAGAACTTTTGGAATCGTGGAATATACCACAAGTTGTAGTGACCAATTGGAAGGACTGTACATTACCATCGCACGATTTGAGGGGTGGGAGGGGGGTGGGGGGGAAGGGGGGAGGGGAGGGAACCCTTCGTGCAAAGTTTCAAAGTTAGGAATTGAATAGTTTTCGAGATATTAATTTTTGAAAATTCGAAAAAAATAACCTCAAAAAATCATGTTTTCGCACCAAAGAGCGGGGTAAACCCCTCCCCCCGAACCCCTAGCGGGAAAAAACCCACCCCCAAACCACCCCCCCCAGCTCCACTATGAAAAACTAAATTTAAACCTAAAACCAGGCAAAAACGCAAAATCCTAATTGATGCATACATCAAACAGTAAACAACAACAAACAACATGGCGTTCTTTACGCGTTTCGTTATTTTTTTGCAACAAAAAATAATTGTTCAAAAATAAAAGCTTACATACTAATTATAGTAAATTTCTATGTTAAATTTACAATTACGTATTAATTTGTGCTGTTTAATTCAATACTGCGGAAAATGTTTATTTTTTTGCGTTATTTAAAAAAAAATACTGCAACAACCAAACGCTGTGCTTTCCTAACCTATAAAACCTGTTTCCTATCATATATTTTCGAATATTTCAATAATTTTTATTATCAAAACTACGAGTTTCCTAAAGCTAATATTTTAGGATTACACTGCTAACTATGTAATCTATTCACCATATTAATTTCAACTCTCAACTCGTGCGATGGTAATGTACAGTTGAGCCCTAACTTTTAACTGCCTCTGTGGCGGTTACCTTGCCGGACTGCCACGCAGAGGTCCCAGGTTCGATTCCTGGGCCGGGAGAAATATTTATACGGCCTAGTTTGGGTGCAGTTTGTGGTTGTCTATGTGTGTGTTCATGGCACCCGCGACACAGGGTTTCCCTAGTGCGGGGTATATTCAGTGTATGTGTTATTGAGTGTGTGTGTTATTAAACTAGAAGTAAAATACATAAAAAGATATTTGATTTAATTTGACTTTATTTACAAACTTGACTACTTTTGCAGAGAATGGTATAACGATTGAACATTTCCCCAAATTAAAACTAGACAATTTGAAAGAATTATGCCCACATATGGGGACTAGACTATCTTTAGAGGAAAAGATAGGGGAGCTTATTACTGCACAGGTGAGGGACCTGTATGTTTAAGTTAAAAAATTTAGTTGAAAGTGCTTTCATACTGACTATCTTAACATAGCTTGACTATAAAATACACAAAATAGTCTATTTTTTTAACTTTACAGGCAACGACAGATGCAGTATCTGAATCAACTGATGATCAAGTCATTATTACTCCCACCTCCAGTAAATTTGAGACAAGCACCAGTGATGCCGGTTTATTAGTTTCATTAGATGAACTACAAGTGGTCGACGTCTTGGAAACAACCAAAAGTGTATCTAGAAAAACATTTCCACATTTTGATTTGGAGACACTACTGCATACGTCAGCAGGTGGCAATAGTATTTTAAAATACTATGAAACATATGGTTTTCTCAATAATACCAAGAGAAACCAGTTGACCGATATAATTATAAAACATATATACACATACATTGTCAATTAGTAAGTATATACTGTATATATTAGTAAGTATATACTGTGTTCTGATTACTTTTACACTTCCCAATAATACATCACTCAAATTTTTTTAGCAGGATAACCTATGAAGAATATAATATTATATCTGCGAAAATAATATCACTGTTTCCAAAGGAGTCAATAGGCACTTATTTTACCAAACCTATAAAAAAAAATAATTCATTTAATGGACGTTCTACAGTAGCACGAGGAAAATTGGTAGACAAAGTCCGTAACCTTCTGTATAAATATGGAGACCACACACACAAGCGACAATCTGGCACTCTAGAAAATGCTCCACCGTTTAAAAGACAGTATATTCAAGGTTTGCAAGGTAATTTTTTTTTTAAATGGGCTTGCAATTAAACCCACTGACTTTCACTGGGTTAAAGCAATTTATGAACCTATTTAGGTATTTGAGAGTAGGTATTCTAAGTCGCATCATTCTGGGTATTTAATACAGGTAAATGTAACTCTAAATCCTCTGTAAGTGGGCCCCATTTACAGTGGTCCAAAAATTTTTCTACATATAGGAGTAACAACCCATTTAAAATAAACATTAGTTTACCAAAAATCAATAGCTTAAGTTATGATTTTTTTATGTACTTTCTTGAAAATTTTCTACTCTAGTCAAAAGTTTAAAACTAGTCTATTTTGAAAATTATTCCACTAAATTAATTGAAATTTGGTATTAAAGTAGTAGTAACCATGTAGCTAGCATGCAATGAACCATTTTTGTGTTTGTTCTTAGATTGCTCCGTTATTTTTTAGTCAATTCATGTTCATGAGTTTCTACAATTTTAACTCTCTAATGGTCATAATGTACACAAAAAGAAAATGTTTAAAAACATATGTATAGAGAACTTCTGATAAATAGATAGGTTTGAGAATAATTTCATGTAAATCTGAGCTGAACCAATGTTTTCTTTTGAGAAATTAAGTTAAAATTGTTTGAATAACGATTATGATACTGGTGGTGGTTTTAATGACTAGAGTAGAAAATATTGAAAAGGTATGGATGGCAACGTATCAAGTTTCACATTGATGTATCTTGTTCCGTTGCACTGGAGGCGATTTTCAAATAAAAATGTGTGGTCTGATGTGCTATTGAATGTACATAAATAATCATGACTTCTAAACTATTGAATTTTGCTGAACTAATGTTTATTTTCAATAGGTTGTTTTGTTACTATGTCCTCTATCTAAAAAAAATCTATAATATTATTATTATTAGATAGGAACAGGTACTTACGTGGGAAAGGCATTTGTCAGCTGATTGAAATGCAGGTAAATAATGAAAGTCTTACAAAACATTTCAATAAGGATAAAATGAAACACTAACATGATTTTTTTTAGATTTACATTTAAGAGATATACTGTTTCTCAACAATAACACCGAACCATGGGGTGAAGTAATACAAAAATGGAAAGATACATTTAAAGTTCGAAAAGAAAGTGAACACAAGAGCGTTCATGAGTTTCTACAAGACTGGAAAATATTATCAGACCAAAGAAGTGACATATTGGTATGTAATCTGTTTTCATATGTTTTACGTTTTATTTCTGAGCTATCCATCTTGACGCAGACCAATCATTTTGACAACTATGATATTTGTTTTCAGATAAACATTGACTTCGACTTGTTGTATCCAGAAAAAGGGCTGAATTTTTATTTAAATTGGAAAATATTTTTCGAAAAAATTATTGCTTTTAAACCGAACAGAGACGAAAGGATCTTGAACCTTATTGAGTCACTGAAAAATTTAGATAATGATTGTAAGTGTCCGTTTTTAATTTTATAAAGCTTGAGATAGAATTAGTAAAATAAATAATAATAATAATAATAATAAGAAAATGTTTATTTCAGTAATGCAATTAACTTTACATTAACAGTGGATGGTACCTTCTATTAAGCTTGTCAAGCGTCAGTGTCAGGAGGTACCGCTCTTCCATAGCTATAAATTCACATTTAACATTTTTAACTTAGTCTGTCTGTCCGTCGGTCCGTCGGTCCGTCGGTCCGTCGGTCCGTCGGTCCGTCGGTCCGTCTGTCCGTCGGTCCGTCGGTCCGTCGGTCCGTCGGTCCGTCTGTCCGTCGGTCCGTCTGTCCGTCCGTCCGTCTGTCTGTCTGTCTGTCCGTCCGTCCGTCCGTCCGTCCGTCCGTCCGTCCGTCCGTCCATCCGTCCGTCCGTCCGTCCGTCCGTCCGTCCGTGTGTCAGTGTGTGCGTGTGTGTCCGTGCGTGCGTGCGTGCGTTCGTCCGTCCGTCCGTCCGATCGATTGGATCGATTGGGCCGATCGATTGAATTGTCTGTTTGCAAATGTTGTATTTACTTGAGGTACTTTTACCACAATGTCTTTCCTTCTTCTCTTCGAAATATTTAGATCTAGTTTAGAGGCCTACGTTGTCTGATTACAGTTTGAGTGGTATACAGTTTCGCTACAGTGGCTAAATTTGATAGATAAAATTGTATAATATTATTTTCAATTGTTACAGTAACACTTCCTGCTGAGCTTAAAATACTCGCACATCTGGTGCCTCCAAAGGGAAGAATTTCAAAAAAAATTAAGTTCACTACTCAGGAAGCAATTGACTCCTTATATATTTGTGTGCCGGTATGTTTTTTTTAATAGCCCCGCCCTAGGGAAACCCTGTGTCGCGGGTGCCATGGATATACACATAAACCATCACAAATTACACTCAAACTCACGAGAGAAATAAATTTAGGCCATACAAATATTTCTCCGAGCCCGGGAATCGAACCTGGGACCTCTGCGTTGGCAGTTCGGCATGGTAACCTTTCGGCCACGGAGGAATTTATAATGTCGACTCATCCGAAGTCCGATATGATTATATAACGAAAAGAGAATAAGTACGTTACGAGAATAATTTCGTTATTCAAACTAAGGCCTGTGTAAAGGCGTTTTGACAATTTATATATCTTATTTCGTTTCGAAAATACAAAATCCAACAGTCGATCTGACATTTACAGCGAAGAAGAACAAACGAAATGTACTATGTCCTGAGAACAAGTAGTCTTGCACATATAGATCTTTGTTCTACGGATGAGTAGGTATATATATATATATAAAACTGTCTCCTGTATATAATATATGTATGTATTTTTTGTTTTCAATATTTATGCCTCATATGCCTCATTTATAATATTACTTTGTGGTAAAGATTGGCTCACAAATCTGTTGTGGCTACTTATTATGTTTCATTCATTATGTACTCTTAATACTATCTTAATTTCTAGAATGCTGGCGATATAGACTAAGTAATCAAAGAACAAAAACAAAAGGCGACAAGCAAGAAATTGTCTGTTCAACCCTATGTTATACTCCAGGGATCTTTGCTAGAGTGTGGTTCACCGTTACTAATAGTAGATGATGTAAGATATCAATTTTTAACCATAACAAAAGCTTTTGATACTCTTTTTAAACTTTACCATACCTTCAACGTTAGATATCCCAGAGCAGGCGACCATTTATATTTGATCATACAAAGATGTGTATATAATATAGAAACTAAGTACGATAACGTCGTACCGTATATAATTGACGTTTTGAATATGTGATTTAGCTAAACACCACTTTCAAGGTTTCATAAACTCAATCAGAGCAGGGCCCACTCCCAATTGAGTTGTTAATGCTATTCTTTGAAAAAAAAAAACAGTTTATACACAGACTTTCAATTAGAAAGAATTTTCTTACCACTTCTAACTCAGTTACGACAATTTATGCAACAATAATTGCTACAAGTGATATTTACAATATTGTTAACCTGATCAATCTCCGACTAAAACTCTCTGTGTTTCGCTTATTGTCAAAATGGATTTGAACTGTAATTACTGTCACAAAATACTTCATGATTTTAAGCAATACATTTTTCATTTAGAAACTATCCATAAAATAGGTAACTATTTTGTCTGCCCTTTTGAGAGTTGTAAAAGAACATATGATAAAAAAAATCGTTTTAAAAATCATTTAACAACGTGTTACAATTCAAATCGCAATAGGAATAGTACTTCTTGTGACAATAGTATTAATATCAGTAACTCCATCCTGTCCGAACAAAGTTCATTTCCAAGTACCAATGATACACACCAATCTTTTGACACATCACCGTCGAATGATAAAGACACTGGAAATGAATCTTTTATAAAATCTGTAAAATCATACTTAAATATATTTGTATGCAATTTATATGGGTTTGTTAGTTTACCAAGATCTTTAATACAAACTTTGATAGAATTAGTTCAAACCTTAATCCACAACATCACTTCAAATATACACGAAACAGTTAATAACGAACATATAGATGCCACTAAAAGAAACATTATTGTAATAGAAATGATATTAGCATTACCAGACATATTTAAAGACTACGATACAGAATATAAGCGCTTGAAAAATTTAGTTGACAATGAGTATTATGTAGCCCCTGTAGAAGTAAAGATCGGAACTGTCAAAGATCGACGTAATGAAAATAATGATGTAACAATGATGCTGAAAACTTTATATGACACCACTTAGACAAACATTAAGCAATTTTTTAAACTTACCTGGAGTACTTTCTCACATTCTTAATTATCAACAGATGCTTTTGGACGAGAGTAATGTAAGTAACGGTGATGTGATTCGAAATGTGATTCAAGGATCGTTGTGGAAAGAACTTTCGGCTAATATAGACAAAGATAGTATCGTTATCCCTTTAATTTTGTATTTTGATGATTTTGAAAGTGGCAATGCCCTAGGAAGCCACGCTGGCGAATATAAGTTAGGTGCAGTTTATATTTCTATTGCAACTATTCCGCCAGAACAATCAAGTAGGTTAGAAAATATTTTTGTGACTCAAGTATTTTATTCAAAGGACAGAGTATTTTTTGGCAATGGGGCAATTTTTAACAAATTAATTGAAGAACTTAAGTTTTTAGAAGAAGTTGGCGTTGGTGTTTTATTGTCCAAAAATATCATTACAGTAAAATTTGTATTAATAACTTTATCTGGAGATAACTTAGGACTCCACGGCATATTAGGACTTTTCGAAAGCTTTATGGCTACATATTTCTGCAGGTTTTGTTTGACTACCAAAACTGAATCTGAAACCCAATCGTGTGAATTAAATAATCTACGAATGCCTTCTGAATACAATCAACATGTTGAAAATCGTATAGGAATTAAAGAAATATGTGTTTGGAATAATTTGAAATATTTTCATATTTACAATAATGTTACATGTGATGTGATGCATGATCTTACGGAAGGGGTACTAAGGTATGGAATGGCCCTTGTAATTAGAAGTCTAATAGATAAAGGATATTTCTCACTAGATCATCTGAATTCTAGGATAAAGTACTTTAAGTACAATACTAATGAGAAAAACACACCACCACCAATCAATAATCAACACTTATTAAACAAAAGTTTAACTATATCTGCTTCTGAAATGTTATGCCTTACAAGAAATTTTGCTTTTGTGGTTGGAGATTTAGTTGAAAATAACGACCCCGTTTGGAACTATTATTTAATATTATTGGAAATAACAAATGTTCTCACTTCACATTCGTTTACTTCAGACCTAATAGATTACTTAAAAAGTATTATTGAAGAACATCACCAGCAATACCTTAATTTATTTCAAAGTAAATTAAAACCCAAACATCATTTCCTTATTCATTACCCTACAATTATAAAAAAAATTGGGCCGCCTATACTTATAAGTGCTTTTAAATACGAAGCGAAACACAAAGAGTTAAAAAAGGTTTGTCAGTCAATAACATCACGAAAAGATCTTCCTCAATCTGTTATGAAACGTTGTCAACTAAAACAAA
>NW_020656107.1:0-22296 GCF_003589595.1 Hyposmocoma kahamanoa
TGTGTAATTGAAAGAAATACCAAATCTATAACTTTAATTTATTACTCAAGATATGCTTTTAGATACACTAAAAGATTAATGTTTCCTGTTATCGTAAATCTAAATTCTCCACATTGAAGGGCCTATAGCTGAATAAACATTGGGAATATTAAATTACGTAATATCTGTATATAGGGTGCCCCTTAAAGGTCTGTGAGATTTTTAACATAGTATAATAATAACAAAAAGTACGGTAACTCCATACAAACGCAGCAGCGTGGCTTGTATGTGTGCGCGCCTGTCGCGCGCCGTGTACGGACGCACACATTCGCATAATCTCGCGAGGCAGTCACGTTGCGTAACACTGGTCGTGCCAACGGACCTTTCATTATTAAGCGAACGTGTCCGTCCGTACACGTCGCGCAGCGGGCGTGCTTACCTATAAGACACGCCGTTACTTTGTACAGAGTTACCATACTTCTCTTATTTTACGGTTTTTAATGTGTGATTCTACCTATCAAAATAAATACCTTTTACTAAAAGACCACGGCTCCAATCGCGAAAAAATCAGCTATTGTAAACATTTAAATGTTTATTTATAGCAGGGGTACCCCAAACTTTTTTGTCTTGTAAACCACTTGCCATTTTTTCTGTTTTGCATAAGCCCTAAGTGCTTTTATTACGTAATAAAAGCACTTTTGACGTTTGATCACATGATGGGTTTATCATAAGCGAGGATACATTTTTACCAAAGATCATATTATTTTGCCATTGAGTATGGAACAGCTGATAACAGCAAATTATATTTATAATAGTTTTAAATAACTAAGGGTGAATAATGAAAACGGCCTGAATTTACCGAGGCTCATAAATTTTAGTGTGCCAAACAGGTATGTGGAACGAATGCGACAGCCGCAGCTGCTGGTGGTGCCGTATGCGCGTACCCACATGTTAAGAGAAGCGCCGCGCGGAACACGGATATGAACTTGATTAACAATGACGTGGCTATATATTGTTGAATTCACAAAGGTTGCTTTATTTATCTGTAGTTATAAGTTAGATAAATATCTTTTTTGTAAATATTAATCATATTTCTAGACTAGACCATAGTTTTTTTTTTTATGATATCAAATTTTCCCAAAGTGGTCCCTACCGTCTCAGAGTGGACACTGAAGACTGAGGGGCCTCGGAAGCAATTTGGGGGGCGTTGATGCTGTCCAGGTGCTACTAATATATATAATTTTTTTCCTTCAGTTTTTTGCGTAAATTAATATAAAAATACGCGTTTTCAATGGTTTTTTATTACTTTTTGTATTGGTGGGCGTTGAGATTTTTTACCCTGTGCGAAGTGAACTAAAAAGTTGCAGGTTTCATCACTATGTTTTCTTTCGCTGAAAAGCTCATGATAAATTTTAAATTAAATTTCGCACATAAATTCCGAAAAACTCAAGTGCAAGCCCAGATTCGAACCTACGATCTCTGCTTGAGGGGCGGTAGGTCAAACCATATGCGTCGTGTAACTACACGACGCGAGTCTTCGCGCTGCCGCGCGGCGACCGCCCAGTTATCATGCTTTCACGTACATTAAGGGTGAATCTGAATTCTGTTCACTAGGCAACAACATTTAAATTCCTCTGAATAATACAAACGCGCGGTCGCCGCTCGGTCGCCGTGTAGACCAAAGACAAACCAGTCTCGTCCGGGACGCTCATTCAGGTTAAAACGTAAAAGCTAAATAAATAGAGATAGTATTTTGCCGTGACAGTTAGATGCACGTGGTCGCAACTCGGCGGCCTGAGCGCGATAAAATTCGTATCGAATAAATGCGCCCTAACGTTATCACGGGTTTTATTACAAGAATCATACTTCGAAATTTAGTAATATCGTAGGAACGATGAGATATATTCGCCACAATAATTTAAGTTAATTTAACTATTAAAGACCGCAACTTGAATGTTAGTTGCTAGAAACATGCTAGAAAGTTCCACGAATCCTGCACTAGATGAACAAAAAACAGCAAATAAAAACTAAATTATTCACGGACGAAAATGGACTTGGTTTTCCCGTTCACATTACTAAAATGTAGGCAAAAGACTGTAGATTAATAGTTCAACTAAAAACACCCACCATGACAAACTCACAATCAAGAAGCATTTAATATATAAAAGAAGTTTCAAACTGCAGATACTTTGGTTGTTTTATTGATACAGTAGGCAATTCCATTAATCTATTTTGATGATAACAAACGAATGTAAATATTTCCAATCGACTTTTACGCAAACAAAAGATCATTATTTTTTTTGCATCGTAACTTTTTTACAAACAAAAGCGAAATTTCACTTTCTGGAAATTTCTAAACATGAATTGAAGAAACTCTTAGTAGGAACGTGAGGCATTCGTTCAAGAATTTCAAATTTTTTGTTTGTTTACCAACAAAAACTGTCCGCGCTGGTGAGAACGGGTCGAAATAAAGGACGGAAGTCGTGGTCACGCTGATGCAATCTCAAGTGCTGTATCATTCACGTAATTAACGAATCTTCGAAAAAAAATAATTAAGTGACTCATCGTAGTAAGACTAAACAAAGCATTTAAGAATGCTTTTTCAACGATTAGCAAAAACCTATTAGGGTAGGGGCTTAGGAATCCTCAGATTGGATACTAAAATTATATTTTCAGAAGATATGTTAACACATTCGCACGAGCTTTGTATAATATCAAGTGACGGGACGAACAAGTCGTGTGCCTGATGATAAGCTACACGCCTGTCCAGAACAGTTGTAGTGCCACTTAGAGATTTAAATCGCAAAGTTCTGAGGGGCACTACCACTGCGCCCGTCACCCCGAGACATACGTTGACAAGTCCCATGTGCCTGTAATTTCACCAGCACTCTTACCTTCAAAACCGGAACGCAGTAATGCCAACATTACTGCTTGGCGGCAGAAGTAGGTAAGGTGGCAGTACTTCCCTGGACGAACCTTTCACAAGGAGCTCTACTGCGGCAAAAAGCTCTAGAGTTGCGTGCTATACCGCCCTAAACATTCGTAAGCTATGTAGATCAATGTACTATTACACCGTTTAATTTCTTTTATTTCATAGAAGAACGTTAAAAAAAGGTGATTTGGCCGTACAAAGTATTAATAGTGACGTCATTGCTTTACAACATATCAAAATTCTGTACCTCTAACGACATACAGTATCGGAATTTCACAGGATAAGGAAGCGCTACTGACGGCGAACGGTGTATAGACGTCAGCGATTATTGACATCAGTATCATTATTTGTTAAATTAATGTATGAGAAAAATATCTGCCACAGCGCATCAATCGGCAAAAGCACGATACTAACGCGAATATGTTAACGCGTCATCGCCTTGAGCTGGTTAGAAAAAACTATACGTCCATGAAATAAGAACGAAAAAGACATTTCGTTCGGACCGCCGCCGCCGCCGATATGAAACGCACGATGTCTTTTTTAATACAGTTGCTCAAAACGTGGAATTTTTCGTACTATAAATCGTGCCGAAAGTTGGATTTTTCGCACTAATGCTTTTTACTTTTCCATTTTTTTTAATTTACTGTTATTTCAGATCTTAAACGTAGAACTAAAGGGGTTGTATATTTATTTAGTATTTATCTGCTTTGTGACGTAAGTCATTCATCATTAAAACTTATATTTACTTACAAACATCTCATTTGTTTAAATTGCATAGGTGTTTTACAAAACAACGGGTTACTTTAAAAATACCAAAATATTTTCCATAAAGATCATTGACTTAATAAAGATGGCTGATTGAGTATTAACATTAACCGGAGGTGGGTATTAAGCAAGACAACTGCGCGCCGCGCCTCTAAATTATACTGTTTTACTTTACTTTCAATGTAGTTTTTTCCCAAATGTATTAAAACGTATTACATTTAAAAATACCAAAATATTTTCCATAAAGATGGCTAATTGAGTATTAACAATAAACGGAGGTGAGTATTACGCGAGGCCGCTGCGCGCCGCGCCACTAAAATAGTAATTTTAATGTGGCTGAATACTGGCAACAGTTGCCATTGTATCTTAGAGGATGGAAAAAAAATTGTACTCTGAGTTTTTATCAGACAAAGAAATAAAAAATAACTATTTTGATACAAGTGCGGAAAGTTAGTTATCGAAAATTAAGAAGAAACTGTATGACATTGCGATCTCTGTTCTCACTGCCATTTTGAATTAATTAATGAATATTTTTTATTGCTTATAAAAAGTACAATAGCAACATAGTATATATAGTACATAATTTCTTCCAGGCCACTTTAAGATAGAACGGAACAGCTGAAAAACGAGGTGCAACCCTTAGAATAATAACGCATAGAAACCTAGCCCGCACACGCTAAGTGAGGCAAGTTAGAGGGTTCCAAACGCGTCCCAGGAGCGCGCGGGCTGTTAGTGCTCAAGGTCATATTGCACCGCGAACAGCTCCAAAATTTTTTGCTAAAAATGACGAAATGTGCGGTAAATGGGTGTAAAAATACAACAGACAAACAAAATAGACACTAACATCGCATTCCACAAGTAAGTAATGCGTTTCAACTCATATTTTTATGTAAATATTCACTAAAACAGAAAAATAATTTCGCGGCAACAAGATACGAAAGTGTTGCAAAGTAACGAATTTTTTTTCTCCCCATTTTGCTATTCTGTATCAAAATAATTATATTACGTAAATTTTAGTGGTGCCTGTAATTTCGATTTATTTGCGCATTTTGAACTAATATTTACTCGAATAAACATTAAATGTTTTCGTTAACTCCTGTAAGTGATTGGGACACTTAATTATTTTATAATACTTTTAACGGCTCTGCGTTCATGCTTTATTGAATAATTATTTATATTAATTTTATTTGAATTGGAGCACATATTGCAACAAATTTACAGTATATATTTGTTTCTACTATAGTGTTGGCACCACCAGTACAACTTTGATAGCTTATTATATGTCTTTCTTTTCGTAACTCAAGCTAAATATTTTATATTAAAATATTTTATTTTCTTAAAAGGGGAGCATTCTTAAGCGATTTTTTAATCTATTTTAACAGTTATTTTCTTTAATGTTTGCTTATGGCATTTTCGGTTTTAGGTTTCGAATATGGCACTTATTTCTAAATCCAAGATGGCGGACACGAGTTTTCAAATAAATGCAATATGGGTATCATTTTCGAGGTGTTTGGGAATGTTCAATACAAATATGGGACTCATTTCTAAATCCAAGATGGCAAACACGACAGTTCAAACAAAAGCAATATTCGTAATGAGCACTCCCAAATACCTCGAAAACGATACCCAACTTGCCATTATTTGAAAAATCGTGCCCGCCATCTTGGATTTACAAATGAGTGCCATATTCGTAATGAGCACCCCCAAGTACTTCGAAAATGATACCCATATTGCATTTATTTGAAAACTCGTGTCCGCCATCTTGGATTTAGAAATGAGTGCCATATTCGTAATGAGCACCCCCAAGTACCTCGAAAATGATACCCATATTGCATTTATTTCAAAACTCGTGTCCGCCATCTTGGATTTAGAAATGAGTGCCATATTCGTAATGAGCATCCCCAAATACCTCGAAAAGGATACCCATATAGCATATTTTGAAAAATCGTGTCCGCCATCTTGGATTTACAAATAAGTGCTATATTCATTTTTCATCGACAAAACCGAGCATATCTGTAGGCACCTGATCGACAATGTCGGGCAAATCTGTAGGCACCTTTAACTCTGAGTTAAGCAAGATACAATTTCCCCACTTTTGAGGGAAATGTTATTCCATGGCATCATTATTTGTATATTTGTGTGCGTGCCGACGAGCGTAGTTACAAGTTGCTTACGCCTACATGAATTTGGTTTTTGCCTCACTTGTGACAGTTCGTTTGATATGAAACTATCATTCTATGCGTTATTATTCTAAGGTGCAACCATAAAATAGCTTCTAATAATATATGTGTTTCAAATAATTGAATAGATATTCTAATATATACGTATAGGTAATAATATAATAATAAAATTGACTTATATACTTTTTAAAATAAATAATTAAATAAACATGAAAATTATATCAGAAAAATAATAAAGTAATAAGGAAATAAGTAAAGGGATTGGAGAGAAAAACAAAACTTAGGAATTAAGTAAATGTTCCTTGAAACATCGTTTTTAAGGAATCAAGAGAAGGGGATCGTCGAATAGGATCAGGGAGGTAATTTCACAACTGGAAGCAGACACATTCAAAGAATTAAGAGTAAAAATCGGAGGTATGTTTAGTATGAGTGTATTAGAGGACCGAAGAAGACAGACAGCAGAATGTAGAAGAAGAAAAAATAAAGCGTTCTTCAGAGTAAAGAAGCGTAAAGGAATAGGAAGTATTCTGATTGTAATGTTATTTTATTTATAGGTATTATTATTTATTTTTAATTATTAATTTTGATTTTCATTTTGTACTAAGTTTTATTTTTGAGTATAATTGTATTAACTGTTTCTAATGTATGATCCATGTTGGTCGAAATAGATGATTTATTATTATATAATAGAATAAAGTGGAGTAAAAAAGAAAAAATGTGTGAAGGTCTCTACGCTTGTGGTTGGGCAGCTTATAATTTGTGCGCGAAATTGGGAGACATTGTCAAATTTACGAAAACCTAAGATAAATCTTACACACAATTATGTTTATTTTAATGCATGAACGTACTTCTATGGTAATATATAATAAATAATTATAAAAAAAAATATCTAAATGAAATTGAAATAATTAATCCTTCAGGCCGTGGGAGAGGAGAGGGTCTAAAATAGATACTGCCTCCGTGGCAGAACGGTTACCATGCCGGACTGCCACGCAGATGTCCCAGGTTCGATTCCCGGGACGGGAGAAATATTGGTACGGCCTACATTTATTTCTCTCGTGAGTTTAGGTACACCCAAATTACAAATTAAACAAATTACAATTTGTGGTTGTCTATGTGTATGTCCATGGTGCGGGTACCATGGACATACACATAGACAACAGGGTTTCCCGTGCGGGCGTTGAATGTGTGCTTTATTATATCCTAAATAATAATAATAATGTGTCAGATAACCACACCAATTGCCAGGTTGAGTCCTGTACAGGGAATTCCCAGTACTATGACTACCTGAGCAATGAAAATCTCTCCAGGGCACTACCCGACCCAAACCAGAACCAATTTAGAAACCTCCATTTCCCAAATCAGTCCTACCTGGAATCAAACGCGGGACCTGGGCCATCGACGTCATCAACATAATATGTCGCACCCCTCATGGAAGAATGACATAAATGGAGTTACGTCAAAAACGTTTATCCTTCCATGGAACTCTATCAACTAATATCATAATTGTAATTTTGTTCATGTGTCCATTGATGATGTTAGTTTTAATAATTAAAACACCTTATATAAATTATGATAAGATTTATACATTAATACGACACCGAGTAGATAACCTAAATATAGTTTTTTTTTATTATTAAACAATCGTTCCGCTTCGCTTTATCCAGTTAAAGAATTTTATCAAAAGCAAAATAGCATTAGTACAATGCATTTACGCTCCACTTGCATCTTAATATTGTTATATTACGTACATGTATTGTTTAACGTTAAAAAAGTATTCATATTTTGCCGGTTTCGCATTTCTCGAATGATATATCTTAGAGGTCAGAATTAATAAGGCATCTATCATCATCATCACGTACCGTCTTCTATTTATATCTTCACTTTCCATCAAGTGAAATTGTGATTAAACGTGGGCCTATTCCTATTTTCTTGATAACAGTGCTTTCTAATGTAAACTATACAGGGTTATGTAAAATACTAACCACCTCGCGGGACCATATTACGGAAGTAATAAACAACAGCTTTTGTTCCACGACTTTTAATAAATAGTCAGATTTTAGTTTCGTACAAAAACAAAAATATTTAAATACATATTGAGTTCTTGGGGTTTCGCGATTGTTACCTACACTTAGGAAATTAAACTATTTTTCCGGACTGTACCACCTCAGCAAATCGTGACCATGAGACCTGTAAAGGGCCCGAAACGTTGGTTCGTTCGAAAAAACAAAATATATATGTGATTCAAATCCGGAAAAATAGTTTCATTTCCTATATTATTTAAATATATTTCTCGAAACGGTGATAACTCTGTGCGATAACAAAAGAAAGTAGGGGTCTTGCAAAGCTTGCACGTTTGAACTTACTACCAAATGCAGATCTAAAAAGGGTCAGGTAGTTAGAAACATTGAAAAGTTTCTTTTTTTAACTGACTCAAAAAAAGAAGGAGGTTCTTAATTCAACTTTTTTGTATATATGTTACGCGATAACTTCGGTTGCACAACATTTGTGAACCGAATTGAGATTTTTTTGTTGGAAAGAGGGTGCCTCAAACATGGTCCCATTTGAATTTGAAGAAAATATTCCACCTCTAAAGGTGGCAAGCTAGGGGATGAATGATTTTTGAGGTCGGTTTTTTAGTGCCCTGTACTGAGATTATGGTAAATTTATTATGTTTCGTAAAAAGTCATGGAACTAAAGTTGTTGTTTATTATGTTTAAATATAGTCGTGTAAGATTGTTAGTATTCTAATAACCCTGTATAATTTCATTACAAAGGTAAGACATACGTACATTGTAATAAGCCTTTTAAATTCTTTGTTGTCTGACGTAAAAGTTCTTAGTTGCGCAATGTACATTCGCTAACGTAAGACGTATTCAGTATCTCCAAAATAAACAATACACTGAAAAAAATCTCTGTTGCATCAACGTCTCAACGCATTTACAGATTGTAAAATTTAGAACTCTCTTGCTTTTCATGGGAAACGTTTGAATGCAATCGCAATGTTAACTTTGTGGGACGATAATCCTACAGTCAACACTATTTATAAGCAAGTAAGTGCGGGTGGGTGGCAATAAAGAAATATTGTGTCACATCCTCTGTCAGGACATTACACTCCTACACTACATGAGTAAGTAATTTGTCACTATTTGAAATTAAACTGTTACCTACACATCTACTTTGTAATATGTAATATTAGTAGGATTTAATTGAGTATCATTCAATTTGGATGAGAATATTGAATGTATGTCTCAGTACAACACCATATTGCAGCGATACAACTAACCACAAAATACAACATTTTTTATTGCAGATCCGCCTCGTATTTGCTAATAATCATTTACGGACTACATTTCTTTATATAGCTTTAAAACAAAATACAACATTTTGTATTGACAGTTCCGCTTCATACTTGCCGACAATCATTTTCGGACTACAACTTTTATAGCTGTAAACAAAATACAACATTTTGCATTGACAAAACCGTTTTATATTTGCCGATAATCATTTACGGACTACATTTCTCTATAGCTGCATCACAAAATACAAGATTGTGTTTTGACAGATCCGCTTCATAATCATGAATATATGATAATCCAATCATTTATGGACTACACGGTTTTGTGACTGTAACACAAAATACAACATTTTGCATTGACAAAACCGCTTCGAGATTGCCGACAATCAGTTACGGCCTACACCTTTCTATAGACTTATCTTTCTTATCTGTCTCCGGGTTGGTGATGCGATATTTATTAATAACAAATAAGGGGCTGGGATCGTAAATACTATAAATCCAATCATCCATTAACATCATATTATTCGGTAGTCGTCAGTCGATAACCTGCCTAATTCTTATTTAATTTGCGATGTTGGTAGATAATGGAAGTTTGACGACTTCATTATCCTATTTTGGTCAATTGTTAATTGTTTTTTTCAATAAGTAGTGGTAACTACTTATTACTAACTTACTAACTAGTGTCGGAAACGGGGAAGATGGAAAGATCCCTTTTTCCTTCATTATTCTTATCGATGTCATCCAATTTGTTATTAATATTTAAAACTAATTTATAGTTGTTAAAGGTAAATTAATTTGACAGATCCGGTAATTAAGTAATTCAACGTGAAAGGAAACTAAACTTAATTAGTCCGACTCAAGGGGAGGATGGGAGCTGGAGGACAGAAAAGACCTTGAAATTAACCATCTGATGTCCGGGTCCGATATTGTTGGAGAAACTAAAGCTGCGAGACTCCGTTAGCTCGGACACGTGGAGAAAACGGGAGAGGAACGTGTCGCGAAGCGTACTTCGATCAACCGGGTCAACTGATCGGACGTCATAGGTACCGCTGGTGCGATCAAGTCCAGGAAGACCTGAAGGACCTCAACGCTAATGACTGTAAATAGCAGGCTCAGAAACGGGATACACGAATCTGATGAGAGAATCTAATGTCAGAGGCCAAGACCCACTTTGGGTCACTGCACCACCGAAGTCAGCAAGTAAGTAAATTATTGCAAATAAACACTGACAACGAAATGACAAGCAAAATTTTTAGAACAAGATAGTTCTATAATTTCAATCAATTTAGAAAAATTGTTTCTGGTGTGGTTTTTCTGGGTCTTAGTGCACCAAAGTTAATTTTTCTGGTAATCATATAGCTTGAGATATATTTATTTGCAATTAGGTTTCTTTATTCAAACTACAGGGAATTCCCTAGTTTGAAACCGTCTAATTGGTGTAGTCTAGCACTGTGGACTAGCACATTCTTGCTTTGTACCCACAAAAAACTTAAATTCAACCACCTTAGTAATTACTATAGCAAAAAAGATGTTAAAAAACCGGTAAAACCGAAATAGTACGTATAAATGGAGACAAAAACAAATATCGCCGCGTTCCGATTGTTAGACAAATAAAAATAAACAACAAAAAGTGAGTTAGTTACATTTAATTGATCTAGAAATGAGATTTTTCTGGCGGCATAGGCGAGTCTGTACACGTGGCGAAGAATATTAAAATGTCATTACGTTACGCCACATGATATTAGTGGAACAACTTACGTTGCGCTATAAAAGAGAGTAGCATCATTGACTTACAAATAAATGGACGACGGGTTTAATTCAAAAACCACGAAAAAAATGTCCCAAGTCAACCTATTTAAACGTAGTGACATGTAAAGGAATATGAAAAAGCTAAAACGTTGAATTTGAATTGTAATGTCATCGCAGTACTGTCTAATTTTGCTTGCTTCGCCGTCAGTCGAACAAACGAAGACTAAAGCGTGAATGACGCTCTGTATACAATTTTAACGCCCTATAAGTTCGGACACTTTTTAGCGCGGACCCGACGTCCATATAATTGTAAGTCAATGAGTAGCATTCAATAAGTTAAATAAGTCTGAATTCCAAATATAGGACGGATGACAGAAAGATCCAGTGAAAATTAAATAACCATTCTCTTTATGAATTTAAGCAGCAATTCTAGTCTGATCGGAAATGTAATGCGCAAATTAACATCATTGATTTAAGCTTATAATTTATATTATTCAGTAGCAGTAGAGCTACTTGTGTAAAATTTCGTCTAGGGAAGCCGCCTTGTCTATTTCCTTTTTTTTATAATACCAGGTGGTAAGCGACACGCCTGCTCGTAACAGTTGCAGTGCCATTGAGAGCTTTAAATCGTAAAGATGTTAGGGGCACGCCACTGCGCCTGTCACCTTGAGACATAAGTTGACAAGTCCCTTGTGCCTTCCAAACCGGAACGCAATAATGCCCACATTACTACTTGGTGGCAGAAATAGATAAGGTGGCAGTACTTCCCTGGACGACTCTTTCACAAGGAGCTCTATTGCTACAAAAATTTCTGCCAGCAAGCAGTAATGTAAGCATTACTGCGTTCGGGTTTTGAAAGGTAGGGGGTGAGATTAGATGGGGGTGGGGGAACAATAATAATATGGGCCGGTATTTGGATCGGCGGAAGAACCGATCTCATTTGGATCAGGGGTAACCTCAATGCTCAAGTTTACGCAGAGAGGATTGTTTCAGATCTTATCATCCCTTTGCGAGGCCAGTTGGGTGATTCATTTCAAATAATGCATGAAAACGCACGTCCACACACGGCTAGAGTCGTAACACGCATTCTTGCCGAAGCTCGTATCAACGTTCTGCCGTGGCCTGCTCAATCGCCAGACCTCAATCCAATTGAGCACGCATGGGATATGCTTCAAAGAAGAGCTGTGCCGAGTATGCATACCGTACATACTCTACAACAATATTTTGACTTGTTACAAAACACATGGGCGGCCATTCCTCAAAGTGATTTTGATGAACTCATCTTAAGCATGCCAAATCGCTGTAATTGTGTGATTCGTGTTAATGGTGGAAATACAGATTATTAATTTTCTTATCTTTACAATAACAATGAGCAAAATCATCATTTTCGCCATTTTTTTGTCATTTAATTGACGCCGTTAATTTGAGTTTTTTCCCACAATTTGCAAAAACATCAATTTTAGTTTATTTTAATTAAATACAGGGGTAAGCGGTTAAATAAAACATAAGCATTAAAGTAAGAAGTCGTCCTGGAAGACTGGATTTGGTAAATATTGCTTAAATAATTTTTATTTCAAAAATATTCACTTCATCCCTAGACACTTTTGATGTGTGTAGTATGTTTTCTGTAGTATGTACTTAAAGGGAAAATGTACATATAAAAATTTGTACTAAGTTAGATATTTTATTCGTAAATAATTCCTTTCAGACATTCATTTTAGCCTGTTTTCAGGATTTTACATGATCGGATAAAGTACATACTGTCGCCTAACGCATTAGAACATATTTAGACAATATCTTTAGTAAATATATCTTATCAATATCTTTAGTTTTTGTACCTGTTGTATATTTTTTGTAAAACCATTTGATATAGCAAAACAATTTTTCCCCGCTTCTCCTCCGGTCACTCGCCTTAAGTAAATATAAAAAATGAAAACAAGGAACGGTTGTTTATTTATTTATTTCAACTTCATTGAGCAACAAAGTACAAATAATATATAATAAACATACATGTACAATGGTATACATGTACCCATTATAGTAACATTATGCAGAATCTTGATGTTGGAGATTGTCAACACGCTAGCGTAACAGGCAACTTGAAAGATAATTTGGTCTGACTTTGCTATAGCATACTACCTCCTCATTCTCAACTCATATAAATCCTACTACTGGGCACTAGTCTCCTCTAAAAGACGATTCGGGTCTATAAGTCCACCATGCATACTATACACGAATTTATTGTTCTTCCGATAATATTCAAAATATTGAACAGTTTTAGTATATTAGGTACAATGATTTGGTTCGAGCACCGCCACAATTTACCTATTTCATAGTATTTTATTTACATAAACATAATCTGATAGTATTCAACAAAATCAATAAAAAAACGCCGTTTTAAAAATAAAATAACCGCTAACATAAATGTGTACATACCTCACGACGTTACAAATCTTCATTAAAGCGTTGTCATTTTTAAGTGTAAGTGTACTGGTGAAATTATAGACGCATGGGACTCGTCTACTTATGTCTCAGACAGCGGTGCCGCTTACCACTATTGTTATGTTATGGACAGGCGTGTCGCTTACCACCAGGCACGCGACTTGTTCGTCTCGTCACTTGGTCTCATAAAAAATCAAATGTGCACTTATTATCTACAATAAAATAAACATGCTCTTCATATGTCGCTAAAGCATTATTTCCATTTTACGTCATCTAGATTTATTATAGAATAAAAAACAATTTTAATAGAATCTAATAGGTAATTTATAGACCGTACAGTTCCGAGAACAACTAGATTAGACACAATTACAATGCAATTCATGTTCAACGCGGAAGCAACTTGATGTTAAAAGCGAGCAGCTACTTTATGATGACCGTTGGGGTTTCTTACAAAGTCAGCGGTGGCTCGTCTATACTTATAAGCTATTAACTATTGTGTACGTTGATCGTTATCGTTAACTTTTATCCAAAATACTTTAAAGTCTAATGTAAAACTCTGCCCACCAAGAGACTCGGGAGAAGAATTAAAGTTTAAAATACGCTCGGATACTAATAAAACATTTTATTCGCACTTTACAATTTCGCAACAATTCTACGAGACAATGTACAGCCGTTGGATAAAATGTATTCGAAAAAGAGTCCGGATATTTTTTTTATCTTGACTATGATATGCGTTCAAAAAATCAATTACACGTTATAGAAGCGATCACTTTTCGACTACAACATCTATTCAAATTAAATATAAATTAAAATCATCTACATTACTACCATTAATACAACTTGCTTACACTAAGGTGTACCTTGCAAATGATGACTTTCGTAATGGATATGATCATCCACAATCTTGCTATGGCTTGTAGTTGAATATTTTCTTCACATATATTGAATCTAAGAGATGCATGGCATTGATAATTAGGAAATTAGTGTTGTTATTAAGAAAACCAAACTTAGTGGTACCATAGTACCGGCACGCTATGATGGCCGTTTTGACATTTTTCCGCTCATCAAGTTGCGTATTAATTCATAACTACGTTGAAGGAGTTCATTGCTGTGCATTGTTGTCAATAGTGACGTGCGGTAAAATTTATGGATGTCTACTTTTACGTTACAACTCAGCATTTGATTTTCGAAATTCGAAATTTAAAAAAATGAAACCTAATACGATCCTCACTTATAGGTTCGCTGTCCAGTACAAGTTCTACCTGCGGCAAACTCACGTCAAAGCTCAATGCAAAACAAAGCAGTTTCGAATTGACAATACATTAAGTAAACATTTTCATTTTAATAACTTTTTAATCAGCTACCCCTTGCAATATTAGTTATAAATCTAAAAACGTATAGATGCGAGTCACATTTGATTATATTTTTTTCGATAATGAATTGAGATTTGACCTCATTATTGTAATCTGTCAAAACGGGCATCATAGACGGTACTGTAGGCATAATTCTTAACACAAAACGCTTCCAAAGTAACGTGACGGGTCCGGTGACCCAACAGTTTGCACTGTGGGCGCTGGACGAGGAGGTGCCGGGTTCGATTCCTGGTAGGACCAATTTGGGCAATAAACTTTCATAAAAAGTTACTGGTGTGGGTGTTCTAAGTAATTCCTCGATGTGAATTCCGTTGTTATAGTAATCATAGTACAGTGAATGCAGTAGTTTGAGTCCAGGTAGCTTTTGTGTGGTTGTCTGGCACTGTTACAAATACAATTTATCGTTATGCAATGTGAGAAATTGATTGATTTTTTTATTTAAACTTCTTTATATGAAAATATGAAAATAAACATAAAGAACCTCAGGAATACTTGTGCGCAATGAATAGGCATTTTTCTCCATCTTCAAAAAACAAACAGACTATAGTAATTAATAATAAAAAACACATCGAAACGTGTGAAAGAGTTCGTCGAGAGTCCAGGGAAGTACTGCCACCTTTCCTATTTCTGCCGCCAAGCAGTAATGTGAGCATTACTACGTTCCGGTTTGGAAGGGTAATTGTGCAGGTGAAATTACAGGCACATGGAACTGGTCAACTTATATCTCAGGGTGACGGGCGCAGGGCAGTGCCCCTAAAATTTCTTACGATTCAAAGCTCTGAGTGGCACTGCAACTGTTACGGACAGGCGTGTCACTTACCACCAGGTGCACGACTTGCTCGTGTCGTCACTTGATATTATAAAAAAGAAACTTATCTTTGATGACGATTTGCCTTGAGGGCGCTGAATGCGGAGATCCCGGTTTCGTTTCCCGGTAGGACCAACTTAAAAATAAACTTTGTAATTCGGTTCTAGTCTGGGTGTTCTGGGTAGTGCCCCGGAGTGAATTCTGTTGTTCTGGTACTCTTAAGTACAGGGAATGCCCTAATTTGAGACGAGGCAATTGGTATGGTTGTCTGGCACATTCAGGTGTTTTTTATTTTCATATTTGGTCTGTTCGATTCTTGGAAGAGGCAAGCAAGTTTTTAAAATAAAATAATGTATCCATGAAGCAAAATATCCTATGTACAATGTTTAAAGTACTTTCCCTCAGTGTTCCATAGCCGTGGGGCACCCTATATGTATAGAATAGAATATACATTTATTGCTTTTATCACCCGACACGTAGATACCAAAAGAGATTAATAATGTTTAGACAAACAAAACAAAATAGAAAGAATTAAAAAATTAAATACAAAAACAAAGTAAAACAAAAAAAATCAAAATGCAAGAACCAAAATATAACTACTCCAATTTTATTTGTACTGTCATCTATGCAGTTGTGGCGTACGCAACAGGACTTCATTCAGCGATGCCACAATCTTATTAGACTGTGGCGCTGGTTTTCAATGAGCCCTAATAATATATTAATAAATAATAAAAATATATTATTACAGACATGTATATTATTTATGCCCTAAAATCGCCTAATAATATATGATTATGATAGACTACAATAATCTTTGAATTATGAAATGTCTTATTTTTAACAGTTCCGGCCTTTATTATCAAGGAAAAGTACCTGAATAATTTCTAAATCCATAAAAAGCCTTTAGGCATTGTAAAACCACAAAATTAATCCAAGTAATCTAAAATTCAAGGGCAACTTTATATAATTGATAGCAAATATGTTATGTTCATTATCTTCTTAATATAATGTCATATTTTATTATGTCATACTAATCAATACACGGCAATGATCTTACATACAAAAAAGGCAGACGTGTTACTTTACTAGCGTCCCCGTATTTTTAAGAGTCTAATCTCAGTCAAAATACCGACCTTACAATCAATCTGCGTCGAGCAAAGAGACAAACTCGACATATGTAAAGTTGTGTCATTTTTAGAAAAATGCCGTTGTGTTTAGTTAGAAAATGCACTAATTACCATGTTAAAATAAATCAAACGCAAGGAATCACATACTAGGCAAATATTATTGCTGTCTTTTATTTATTTTTCTGTTTATTTAATAACAGTTTAATAAATAACAGTAGCTAATTGAAGATAGATATAGCAAATTATTCCTGTAGCGAGTGCGATAAGGACGCATGAACTCCAGGCATAGATTATAAGTGCATATACGTGCATTGTAGGCAGCATAATCATCAATTTGGCAGAATACTGACTATTATTGTAGTCCGGAAACTTATTTATTTATACAGAATTGTAACGCACGTTTGAGCTATCTTACGTTATACAATCATTTCTTATCTGAAATATATGAAAAACACAGAATAGAAAAGTAATATTTTTTTATTTCATTTGATGAAAAGATCAAATAATGTTAATGTATAATAGCGAAAGAACAATTTATCCAATTTAATTTATATTAAATTATTATTTGTGGCGGTCTTTGGGGAAGGTCTATATCCAGCAGAGGCCGTCTTCCGGCTCAAGTATTGATGATGATGAAAGAATAGGTACACAACAAACAAATCCACTTATTACCTTAAAAATAACATTGTTCCAGGGTAGATGATTATATTATTTGACTAATAAATATTTTTCACGTTTTATTAAATAATTTTTTTTTTCCTTTTCCATTGTGTTTTACATCTCACCTACTTTTCGGAATGTTCATTCTATTCAACAAAATTATGATCATCTATGCCCCGTCAATACAAATACGCGCGATTTTTGGAAAAAGTTTATACATATATATGTCAATATATGTACAGGTTGCGCGACAGATTTTAAGCGTCGATTACTATGAACGTAACATATGTATCTTATAGACGGAAATTGATTCCTGCATGTTTGCATGTTTTTAGGTTTTCGCGAAAGTTACATATTACAAATCAAACTACTTTTTGGAATTGATTGATTGGTTTGCGTATATTATCAAAGTCAAATAATCATTTATTCCATAGGTAAATGTTTACACTTGAAAACGTCATTTTTTAAGCTACTGCTCGTTAACTACGTTAAACTTCCTGAAAATAACGAGCAAGAAACTCTAGGGATTGCTCTTTTCAAATAAACTTAAATGTTACAGAATACATTTTGAACCATATTTGTGTGGAATCTAGGCTCACGTTGTCTTTCCATACATCTTTATCTAACACGTGGTCTACAATATTGTAATATGACTTTTCAATCAAAATACTTTTAATGTAAGTTTTAAACTTAAGAAATGGTAAACTTAATATATGCTCCGGAATCTTATTGTAAAAACGTATACAGTTCCCCATAAAAGAATCGTTTACCTTAGTTAAACGAAAACGTGGTACCATGAGTTTGGACTTAGTTCTAAAGTTAATATTATGGATATCTTCTTTCTTAACGAAGTTATGTATATTTTTACGGGCATACAAAATATTTGAGTAAGTGTACTGTGATGCCAGTCATGATGCCAGCTCCCTAAACTTATCTCTGAGAGAAATTCGAGAAACTAAACGGTACACAGAACGAATCGCTCGTTTTGGCAACACAAATATGGTTTGTATATCTATCGGTTTACCTCACATGAGAATCCCGTACATTATACTATGGAAGTAACTAAAGTAAACTAGTCTAGCAGTAACAACATCGGTAAGTTCACGTATTCTACATACATGATGAAAATTAAATGCACCGCCACCATTGACTTACAAATAAATGGACGACGGGTCTAATACAAAAACCACGAAAAAAATGTCCCAAGTCAACCTATTCGAAATTTAAATTGTAATGTCGTCGCAGTATCGCGCTGTCAGTAGAACAAATGAAGACTAAAGCGGAGTGTCGCGCTCTGTATACGATTTTAGCGCCTTACAAGTGCGGACACTTTTTAGCGCGGACCCGACGTCCATATAATTGTAAGTCAATGACCGCCACAAACTTTAACATTTTTCTTTAGGAGAACAATAGCAAGAGATGGAGAGGAAATTAATGATTTTGTAGTGTTCACGGCGATTCCCGAAAAGAATTATTCAAAAGCTTGGGCTACCTCATCTTTTGATTTAATAAGTTTGCCGTCTAATTCTAGAACTGTATCACTATCATGTTGTTTAACCTTGCCTGACTCTTTATTTATTATACTCCAAGTAGTTTTAGATTTATTTTTCGATTGTATAATTTTATTGCTGTGAAACTTAACCTTAGCAGCTACACATACTTTTTTAAATATTTTTGAATAATTTTTATTAATATTATATATATATAATTAGTATTATAAGTTTTCATAGCATATAGCTCATACAAACGAGACCTACTCTTATGAACGCCTACTGTTGCCCAGTAATTGAATTTAGTTTCCCTGTGGAAAGTTAGTGTTTTCGATGTAAATACCTTATCAAATTCATTTTTAATGCAATTAAATATCGCGCTATATAAAATATTTGGAACCTCCAGTATATGGGGAGGGAATTTAAACTATTGTCGATATTCTTTTGAAATCTAATGATTCGTTCTGTGATAATCGGTCTGCAGAGAAATTGGTCTTTCTTGCTCATTTTACAATTAAAAATAGCCAATTGGCCACTATGGTCTGATCTTAAGCAATTTATTGTTGATTTAGATACTGCGTTTGTGTTGCAAAAAATGTTATCAATACAAGAAGACGATGAAGCAGTGACGCGAGTTGGTTCCAAGAAAAGATTGTGTAAGTTAAAACTTTTAAATAAATTAATGAGTTTTACAGAAGTGGAACAGTTTTCCAACAGGTTTACATTGAAATCTCCACAGACTAATATGGTTTTTTAGTTGGTAAAATTTGTTTTAAACTATCTTCCATGATTAATTCAAACTGGTTGTAATTAGTAGAAGGGGGCCTGTATACACGTAAGATGACAAACTGATCCAATTCCACACATGAAATCTCAATAGTCCGTTCTATAGGGAGATCTGTGACATCCTTACGCTCTTTAAATTTTACGAAGTGGGTATTATTAGCAAGATGCTATTTATATAGATGCTAAAAAGGACGGTAGCAACCAGTCTCCTTGTGAAAAACACTTCTAATCCTGTTGTTCCAATTATTTGCACTTCACACACTGGTTATACAGGAATAAATTACGTTATTTAAAATGATGTTATTTATCATCAAAGATCAAAGTCACACAGTTTTAACAGACGTACAAAGTAAATTTGTAGCCGATGTTTACGCACTAAAATCCCTTAAAAGTACTATTTCTTATTTAGCATATTATTTATTTCACAGAGATAACAGTTTTCCTGGCGAATTGAATAATTATGAACACTTTTGAAAATACATAGTCTTGAAAAATTTAAAGTAGCTATTTTTAAAAGATTAAATTAACATAGGGCGATGTTCGTTAGGCGAATCTTCTGCTTGCTTATCGTGCAGCAATACAAACCCTTTACTGGGTATCTAGTAACCCGTTACTAGAATATTATGATGACATATTATTTAATATTCGGGCGTGTTATTTAATATCCTGAAATATTAACTACTATTTCAATATAATATGCTCGTATACTTAAATAATAAAAATTTACACCGAAATTAGGTAGAAACATTGAGTATAAAACCAGAAATAGATACGAAATGTCATTTAATTTGTTTGAAAACTATTCTGCCAAATCATTACTGCGCTTTGATTGGCCAGTCCAAATTTGAAACAATTGACGGGTCTCGTCAATTTTTTTACTTCAAATCGACCAGTTTAACTTGAGCTATGCTATAATGGACGAACATTTAAAAATTACAAATTTAATTACTGATGAAATATGACTCCGTTTGTTTTGTTATTACATGTTTTGATGTTTTTCCCAGACCCCGAATGTAACAGCCCCCCATAATTAGAGAATTGTATCTTTATTACAATAAATACAGAATCTTTTTGAAATATACGGAGACGTACACACAGGTAGTTGTTGGCGCTGTACTATTTCAGCTTTCTAATTTGTGATTTCAGTGCAAACGAGGGTTGATATTTAAAAGTGATATAAGTCTCATTTTCCTAATGAGTTGCCATGGCCAGATGGGAATATGGGACCTGTCAAGGGTCTGAAACATTGGTTTGTTTGTTACCTAACAGGCACATGGGACTTGTCAACTTGACAGCTTCATGTTTGCTTTTTACTTACACGTAAAATATCAAATACAAGTGTAAAATATCAAGACGTTGTAATCTGCTATCTAAAAAACATTAGCTGCTCATCTACATATAGATCTTTGATAGAACAGCTCGTGAAAGCCAATGATAATGATGATAAGTGATGATGATGAGTAGATAGTAATTTTAATTTATCAGTGACATAGTGACAAAAACTTCATAGCGGCGCTTTTAGAGGTTTTATCTTGTTTGAACTGTATGTAATCTGTAGGACAGAATACAATGCCGATCGACCATAATTGTTGTGTGCATAGTAACAAAGTTTGTTATGTGGTAAAATCGTATATTCAACCAGAATCTCATTGAATGATTGATGGGGAAATTGAAACTATGCAAGTACTATCATTTTAATATTGACTTAATAGTTCGATCGTAGAACTCTACCAGAATATCTGTGCACATGTGAAAAATTTACACTGTCAACGCGTTGATAGAAATATGTTACAGTAATTTTTAACACCCTTGCTCGTAAAGCTGATGTAATTCCACCGGTTTTAAATATGTAAAGCGGGTCATAAAAAACGCGTGTGTTACCAAAGCAAATAGTTAAGTTATAGTCCATACAAATTCCATAACAGTATTATTTGCCATTTCAAATATGGAACTGATCGCCGCCGCACGACTCCAGCTAGTGAGCAGCGCGCTGTTGCTGTTCAAATTTCGAACAAATCGCCGCGCGGCGCCAGTCAGTAGGCAGCGCTAGCGCGCTGTTAAAATGGCGGGAAAGCAACAACAGTGTGCATTCACAGATTGAGTTTATTAAAAAAAAACAGTTTATTTGGTAATTTAAAAACTTGGCTGCATGCTCTAGCGTCTTTGCCAACATTTTCACGCAGCCACGGTAGAAAATAATCCTCGCGCCATTTTTCTCAAATTTTCTTTTCTTTGTACTTGTATTGTGAATATCTAAAAATGACAACTTTCAATAATGAAGATGAGCAATATATTACTTCAACTCCACCGGATATACTAACAGAAGCGCGAACCGCATGCGACAGCTTGCTGCCGTCAATATCCAAGGATAGATACATAACCACGTATGAAAATTTCTTGAAGTGGAAAAACATGAAAAATGCCAAGTCATTTTCCGAAAATGTAGTTTTGGCGTATTTTAATGAACTAGCTAGTAAATATAAGCCTAGCTCGTTGTGGACAACATATTCTATGCTGAAAAGTACCAAGATGAAAAATGGTGTCGATATTAATTTATATACAAATCTAATTGCATTTTTAAAGAGACGCTCTGATGGTTTTATAAACAAAAAATCTAAGGTACTGTCAGTAAATGACGTCGAAAAGTTTCTAAAAGATGCTCCAGATAGCCAGTACCTGGCAACAAAGGTCAGTTTGCCTCCTTATT
>NW_020656108.1:0-17174 GCF_003589595.1 Hyposmocoma kahamanoa
AAATATGGGTTTGTGTGAAGGCCTTTCAATCTAGTTTAGTGTAGTAAGACAGCCTAAAGCAGCGCGTGCTAGAGGAAATTACCCCCGCGCAGTGCGACACGACGCTACGATGGGAAGGGGGCGGACACTGTTGATGAACGGTGACAGCCTGAATAACCCTCCGAGAAATGTTCCTTTAGAAGGTACTTGAACAGGGATGAGATGGCCACCCAGATTTAATGGGATGGTGACATTATGCCATTGCCAGATGGTTCTCGAAATACAGCTCTCGAAATTACCTCATTGTCAAAGCTTCAATATTACTGTACAGTACTTTGCAAGTTGAGCATGTGGAACGATAGTTCCGCGACTAAAATCTGACAATGGAATCGTGTTGAACGAGAGCTGACGTCGGCTCCATCGAAGATTTGCTCTACAGCTCGCTCAACAAGTTGCAACCGTTCTATTTGCTTTCACGCTTTTGCCATTTCCAACTGCGAACGAATTTTAGCTTAGTGTGGAGTTGTTAACCGGACCGGTGTAACAATACAGTACAAGACATGCCCCTACACTATTATTCGGTAAAACCGCTCGTTGACAGCCTCGGGAAATTGGACTGGAGCGTAACATAGGTACAATGTTACAAAGCTTTATCTCGTTGGAGCCGAGCCGCCGAGACAAACATTGTGTTCGCGTATTGTCGCTGATAACTCTTTGAATTCGATACGACCGCTGTGCCAACCTTGAAGGAATCCTGTACTTTGATGATGAATATGAACAAAATACAAAACGAGACATTTTCAGTTACTTACGGTAGCGAGAATTCGATCCTAACAAAACATACAGTAAAAGCAGCGACGTGTTACGCTTTTCGTTTGGGAACGACGTTTTTGCACGACAATTTTTTGCCATTAAATGTGCAGATACCGTCGTCGTAATTAGAGACGGCGCCCCGGAACGGCATCGTCAGCGGTCGGCGAGACGGGAACGGCAGTTGACAGGCGTAGGGAACGTCCGCGCCACGTTACAAGCCTCGGAGTACCTACTGTAGTGAGAGATCATTTATTCGAGGGTTCGCGCTCACTGATCTACGCTGGACACTATTCTGGTGCTCTGGTGTGGTGCGCACTGCACGCCGACGCCTGCAGCCGTGCAGCCACCAATCTCGTCGCAACCGATGATAAAGTCGCAATGGAAGTGAGAGCCCTCTATATCTATCACCCCTGGGATGTTAGGTGCCAAGCCCGCGGAACAAACAACGGATGAAAACTTCGGAACGTTCGTAACACACGTGTAGGCACAAACTTCGTTTTAATTAAAAAAAGTTTCCCTCGACTTCTCAACGTGACTAATTATGTTCGAGCAAATGTTTCAGCGGCACAGACTGCGCAAGAAATTCAAATTGTTTAAATTTGGCAAAATTTAATTTACTACGGGCAGTTTTACGTAATAAAACGTTTAATTTACTTGTAGGTCCCACTAAGCGTGTAGCTAATAGTACTACAGTAATTATACCGGCGTCGTGGCAATAGGAGGTAACAGGTTTCGTAATAAATCGTGCGACATAAATCCCCAAGCCGTGCGAGTTCGGTATCGCGCTTCATCACATTATGTGTAATTTATCAGCAGCACAATGTGAGCGAGTGGCTGACACTGAATATTGCTCGACTAATAAGTTTGGCAAAAGTTGGATCGACGACGCGCGTGGCGCAGGCGAGGAGCGCGGCCCGATGGCGCGGGGGGTATTCATCTCTATGGAGTGTGTCGCAAGTTGGGCGCGTTAATCGGCCTTTGTTGTGTTCGCGGCGTCACGTCCATCACGGTTTCAAGTCGAAACTACAGCCACACTTTTCGACTTTACAGTAGGTTACCCCGGTTACCCCGCCCACACTTTTAAATTGTATCAGACTCAATCGATCACCTAAATATTTCACAAAGGGGATCATATTTTGTTCCCTGTTCATGGGCCGTTATGTTTGACGATATGAAACGTTGGGCACTAGGTTTTTGTTCTTGTACACTTTGGGTGAGGCTCTCACAAGCCTCTATTTTTCTGTGATGAGGGCCCACCAACTTTGTCACATAATTATTATACAACAACATAATTTCAGTACATAGTACTAAAAAAACCGACCTCAAAAGTACGTGGAATTACATCTAATTGCCAAGTTTTATTGAAATCGGTTACAGGAAAGTGCGCAAACCTGGATTCATGCCCTACTTCGCCACTATGCGGGACTTGACACAGGAGATAATAAAAATCGGTTCTCACTACTCGAAACTATATTCAGGCAATAACAAATCAACCATTAAAGTAATTGCTTCTTGTAATAAAATTTAGGCGCTATTCATACGTGACCTGCCACCCTTACATGTGGATGATTGTCTTGAAAATGAAATGGGACCATTATGGAGGTATTCTCTTTCCAATAAAAAAGAATCACGAAAATCGGTTCACAACTATCGGAGTTATCGCGTAACATCACACACACAAAAAAAAAAATATCTGCCCCACTGTGGTCGTAGTTAATAACTTTTTATACTGTCTCATCATCGAATGTCGAAAGAGAATTTGACATTGGCACGTCTGGCGACTGCTACATCCCCTTTTCACTGTTTTTCTGAAATGCCCCACTGTACTGGCGAGATAATTGGCCTTTCATTACAACTTGATTGAACATTGCAAACCCAGATGGCGCCACTTTATTGAAGATCGAAGGAATGTTATGCCAGCGACCCGCATTATTAATAGAGGGGCTGGAGCGCGCGGGCTGCGACTACTCAGCCGCTCGTTAATCGTCAATCGCGGGCGAGCCGGCGGCGCGGCGGCGGCGGCGGCGGCCTCGCGACGGTGACGCCGAGGCTTGCTACTGATGCAGCAAAGTCAAGTTCAGGGAACACTACTTAGCGCCAGCTGTCTCTATAGGCCTTTGCTACTAATCTGGGCCTGTAGAAAAATCAATACAGCTCAGTAAGTTTTTTTTATTTATTAATATATTTGGCGATCATTTATTCAATCACTCGGAGTTCATAGTTAGAAATAAAGAATCCCAACAAAATTCAGCGGTTATCCAGTGTTCCAAAAACGTAACCCGGATGTTTTGTAACATAGTAAGTTTTGTCTTGTAAGTTTGTAGTAGCTCTTTATTCCTTTACTAATCTAAGCGAAGGCCAAGATTGAGCAGCTGGCGGCGCTGGACCAAAGCTGGGATTCCCGGTTGTTATCCTAATACCTGTGTTGGTGTTACTTCCTTTATGTTAAGACATTGCAAAACACCCGAGGTGGAGAGATTTTCCGTTTTATTTAAGGATCTGTGTGGAGTTGCTTCGAGCGTACGAGGATAATGACAATGACGACGGCTCATCTCTCGCAATCGACGATGCCAGAAGGTTTAGCTAGTAGAGAAGCCTTTGAGGCACGACGGCGGTGAACGGGAGAAATAAAACGTACATACGTGGGAGCCTAGTCTAAGCCTATTATGTAATTTAATTTGCTCGAGACGAGGGCAGGCAGTCTGAGTCCCGTTATTGGAGTGTTGCTGGTTAAATATGAAAAGGGTTTCGATATAATTTTACGGGCGAGTTTGTGGCGCGACAAGAAAACGAAAAGGGCGGGTTAATTGTTTTCTCTTCCACGCATGACAAAGGCTTCTTGTAACCCAGCTATTGTTGGGGCTACAATGAGCAGCAGTGGGACCTCACACGTTTATAAATCAATTGACCCAATCAAAAGCTGTATGAAAAATACCACAGGAATAAATTGGGTTTATAAGTATGGACGCTAGGGACTACGATACATTTGAGATTTTTGGAAGACATTGTCGAAATAACAGGCTTCCGAGTGGCAAAGTACAATGAAATTAAAGGAGTGGAGAAACACTAAGTAAACGAAAACAAGAAAGAAAGAAATGTAGAATCCATATTACGTTACGGTCTTATAGTGTGTAATAGTACAGATCGAAACAGAGTTTCAGTAGCACACAAGAAATGCATTAGAGCAATTTGTGGAATTCCCCCGGATTTGCCATACTTAGAGGTTTATCTTTTCTTCGAATTGAAATGGGACCAATTTCTGAAGATTTGAAGATTTGAAGGTACCTACCCTCCTTCCAACAAAAAAGAATCATCAAAATCGATTTACAATTGCCGGAGTTATCACGTAACTTACATGCAAAAAAAGGCGAATTGTTTAGTCGAAGTGCCTCCTCCTTTTTTCGAAGTCGGTTAAAAATATAGATAATTGTTGATTTTAAGTTCAAATTATTAAATAATGAGTTATTAGTAATAGTTAGAGAAAAGAGAATAGAAAAGTTCAGAGAAATTTTCTGCGCGAAGACGCGCAGAGCTTGAAAATCATTATGTGGAACGGTGAGTAATCTGTCAACGTGAAAAAAATCGCTTATAAAGGGAAATTAGGGCATTACTACTAATATTACTTAATACTGGTTGGAACTCTTTGAGAAATCTAGAAAATTGAGGGCGATTCTTTTGAACGCGTAATGTGAGAAATGAATGTACATAGGGGTCCGTGGTTTGACACTCCAACATAGTATTGAACATTGCACTTACGTACGTCCCATTTATTGAAATCTTTTTGGACAAAATATCTTCGTGGCCAAGTAATGCTCATAGTGAGCGCCTGCGAGCAAAATCGACCGACCAAGTTGGCGGTATAGAGGGGAGTACAGATGGCATTAAGTTGTTTAGTTTGCAAACAGCTGCGTGAAGCGCCGGCCGGCGGCGGCGGCGGCGGCGACGCTCCGAGCCACTTCCCGCTTATGAATTAGTCATTATCAAATGTCTTAGATGTGCTCAATAATAGTTCATAATCAAATCATCTTTTATAAATGTTACAGACAGATATTTCAAATGTGTAATGTAAAATGGTTGTCGTGGAGACTACGATTCTAGTTAACAACCTTGAAACGAATTTACCGGGGTCTACCTTGCAACAATTGAATTGACGCTAATGATGTGGGAATTTTGTGGAGAATTAATTTAAGAACATCATATAAGTACAAAAATGTTCTACAACAACAAGCGGTGGAGGCGCAGTGTGTACTGCGCACTGTATTATATTACTGTTTCTTCCGATCGAACAGCTACGTGCGGAGCGCTGGTATTGGTATTGTGTAATTACCAAATTCAGCATGAGATTCGATGAGCCGCCGGCCGTTGATCGACGAGGGCATTGCAAATTTAACTTGCATAACTATAATCGAAAGTGCGTCATTTTTGCCGGGCGTTGCTCTCAAAGTGTAATGGCATGTACTAGTGTCTGAATGATAGTGTGGTTATGGGACGCGACGAGCCGCCCGCTAAGCCGCGATAATGGGTATCGCCGTGATATCATTTACTTGGACGAGTTAAACCCGCCCTGGCGCCCCCGCCCTCCGACCTGTCAAGGAAATCCAAAGGCTGAAACAAAAAACTCTCTATCGACGCGTATTTTATCATTTACGCGAACTTTACACGACTCTATTCAGAAGCTGTCTAAAAACAACAGAACTGGAACAATCCTATTAAGTTTAGTTTTTTGTTTGGCCGTTCTAAGAAGCGATTCGAGCATTTCGTGACTATAATGGAATCACGTCCCGAAGTTCCCATTCAATAATGTGATAGTTTTCGAGTAAAAGACACAGGGAGAAGCCGCTGCCGCTGTGCGACAACACGCCCCTTTGAAATGTGGACTCCTTACTTTGCGGCTTGAAACTGTAGCAATCTACGTCCCGTTCAAGTTCACGGTTTTTTTATTTACCCATTAGGAGGTGTTAACTAAAGTCATGTGTGGCTTCACGGGTATCATATTTACGATTTCAATGAATACTATGTAACTGAGATGTGTGCGACAGGTATTTGTGACTCTAGAAATCCTTTTTTGTTCTCATGTTACTGTAATTAGTGAAGGCTCACGTATACGTAAGTCTGTGTAGGTATTTGCATGTCTATGTATTATAATTTCTCTACAAAAAACGGAAGTTAGATTTTTTATATAACCCGCAGTTGGGTTACTTCCCAGAATATAAACAAATATTACCCTACTCTTGGTCTAGAGATTCTTTATTCTCGTCCTCTGGTACGTTTCAAACAAAGTACTTAGCAATCTGATTGACATATAATCATATTAAAAACGTTTGGCGTTGCCGCCGTGGCGCGTTTATTGTTTACCAATCAATTAGGCGTGGAACACGAACGAGCGATTTTCATTTTCCTTTATCTGGGAACAAAGCTCCAGGCGCATTGTCGAAGCCAGGGACTCTGCACACCGGCGGAATTAGCCGCGACATCTGACGCCCAATTGAAATAATAACAAAGGCGCCTCTGCACCACCTCCCTCTGTCCTGTCATATCAGTGACCTCGGCGCGGGCAGCCTCGTTCCAGCTCATTGGCCACATTCAAAACTGGATATTTATTTTCACACAAATATATGTACTCCGCGCTCCTCCCAATGGCGTCTCTATTTAATTTACACGACGAATAAAATTGTACAATATTTATACGAACGACAAAATTAATACTCACACAAAGATCTCCTTTTTCGCGTTCCGTCTCTCGCACAGCATTATTGGAAATATAACACTCCCCATGATTGAAAGTTATTATGATTCTTGTGCGGAAGACGAATGAGGTCTGATTTTTTGTAGAGCCTGTACATTAGGAGGATTTATTTGTACAGCGAAGATTTTTCCTTGGTTTAATGTAGTGCAAGGGTAGATCGGAAGTTATTATTCACCGAGGCCTAGTGTACAGATGGACAGGCGCGTGCGGCATGGGGACGGGAAGCGGGCGGTGCGGCGGATCACGCACCTGCCGGTGGAATCGGATCTGCGAAAGGCCGACAACGGGCAATCGGAGGACAAAACTGTCCTTTATCCGGCAGCGGCACAATGCCACGGCTCGGTTTTTCCATTTTAATTAACTACACGAGGGTCGGCGGTTGTTTGCTCGGGAGATCGCAAGGGTTGTTTTTGAGAAGGCCATTGTGTGAGCTAATTGAATATCCCTTGTTTATCGGGAGCGTACAATCGGCGTGCACTTCATTGCTCGTTATAGTCTCCCTCCTCTGGAGGCGAGCAGGCGAGCCGCGGGCGCGGGCGCGGGCGCGGGCGCGGTGGGTGAACAAATGCTCAATAGGCGTTTGTGTACGCGCCGACTGTAGCTGATGGTTTTGAATTAGTTCAATCTTCGTCAAAAGGCTTTCACCGAAAGACTTGCTAACATTGTGTTTTTCATTGTTTACTCAAACTCGGCACAAATGTTTACTCGGCAATAACGCTCTTCCTCAGCAAAATCGCTTCGGAGCGGGGAGACCCAAGAAACATTGTCGTTTTAGGGGGTGACCTTACAAAGTAGCAGATGAAATGGATGCATTACCCTAAAAGTTAAATAAAGATTACCTAAGAACAGTGCGTCGTGAGAGCAGCGGTGCATATTTCATGACAAGCGCTCGTAGTGGCGCTCGCGCCTAGCAAACCTTGTAAACAAGAAGGCCTAAATAATTCACACGCGCGCTCTTAACAAAACTTGCAGGGCGGGCGCGGGGCGGGCGCGGGGCGCCAGCCGCGATACGAACTCGGTCACGAGGTGCTCGGCCGGCCTTGGTTGCGAACAAAACCGGCCCAAAATAAAGAGTTCACTTTCCCTTTGCGAAAAGCCATTAAGTCCAAGCGACTCTCGGAAACAACCTATCGCTGGGTAAAGCATTGTCTAAGGAAATAGTATTCGTTAGTTGGTTTTATCCTTTGGCGTGTACGTTGCGAATATACAGCGCTCTTGCCATTTAGGTACATACGTTACTTGATGTAAAATGAAGCGTTTATACTACATCCTTATGTGGTGGTTTCCCGATAAATACAACGTGCATCTTTTTAAGAGGAGATTGAATAGATAAGTACCCTTTAGGCTAGAAAGGCTTACCCTTGACCAATTTTAAACCAAATAATACATTAAATAAGTGTAAGTAATTAAAGCAGGTGGTAATCCCTGTAAAGAGGAAGAGGAGGTGCACAAACACGCACGTCGGCGACCGAGGGCGCGGCGAGAGCAGCATCTGCTGTGACAAACATTTTCGCAACGAAGGAAATGGCGCAAATTTTCATATAATTTTGCCGGAAATTGCAGTCCCGGAATACATTTTGTGTCGATGAAATTGACTTAAGCACTGGCCAACACTGACTTCGCTCGACACAGGATTCAAGTGACAAAGTCTGGTGGTTTTCGCACGTTTTTGCTTCACTGCGAATTTTCGAACAAAATTTTGTTGGCCTTTCACAATTTTGATTGTATGTATAATTTTATTATACGTTTTCCGATCTAAATTGCGTACATTTGTTTTCTCAAACAAAGTAACGCTTCGGGTTCTTTACAGGTTCCGCGGTCACGGCTGACTGAGATGGTAAAGTCATCATTACGCGCGATTACGTCTAGTATTAATACAACTACTCTATTCTGAATTATAATTAAAAAGTAAAGTTAATGTAAGTATCTTATTTGTAATTTACAAAAAAAAAATCTAATTTACCCTGCATGCGATTTGCAAATATTTTATTCTAACAGTATAAATTTTTGTACTAAGTTTAATTTATTATTTAAAAATAATTAAGTAAAGCTAGTCCTACGGAAACAAGAATAATGGAAACAAGTTGAAGATACCACGCCCATATCACGATGTGAAACCATCATGCGAGAGCTGGTACAGACAAGATTTGAAGAGTCTTCAGGCGTGCGTCTATCAAGGTTTCTAAGTTTCTGAGACCTATCTGAATATGATAGGTCTCAGTTGGTGCGACCCGAACTCTGTGCACCAGGGATGTCCACGTTTACAAGCTTGACTCCGATTGCGGCCTCTCGTACCCTGGACAGACGAAACGAAGCATTTCTACCCGCGTCAAAGAACATACAGAGCTGATGTCTAGCGTCGTGGCGTAAAATAGTCTGCAGTCTGCGTACGCGTCATGAATAAACTACACATTCAACTAGGTTTGACAAAAGCAGATCTTTGCAAAAGAAGTTAGTTTTCTACTCAGGATGCTGCGAGAGGACATTAAAATAATTTAAAAAATCCTTATTTGAGCGGGACGATGGTTTCCGTGGGGTCCTGTATTTCCTCTAAAGAAAAATCCCAAGCAGACATAAAACTGCAGTATTACTCTTTAATATGTTTCATTTTACTCCTAACTTTCTTTTCATTTTGTAAAAAAATCATATTGTTAAAATAAAATACTTCATTTTAACAATATGACAAATCGTATAGTGTAAATTGGAAAGTTGTTTGATAAATTTACCAAATATAGGATGATGAATAGTGTTGTAGTTAGTTATACTTCAGAATAAGGTGGTTTGCATTAATATTAGGCATAACTGATTGATGAATTTACACACAGGACCTTAAAGAGCCCTAGACGTTGGCTTGTTTGGAAAAACAAGTCGCGGTTCAGATTGATAGATATCGTGTTGCGTTATGTAGGTTGCAACAAAAAGGAATATAATACACGATATTATGCAACCACAACGTGCACCAAGTCATGGCTTAATGTATCACGAAGTAGTGCGGCTTCCGGCGGCTGTCAGGTTTCCTGCGAGGACCGTTTAACGACTAGGTCATAAACTGTAATTGCTGGTGCACGTGACAATGGCGCCGCGCGGAGCGAAGCGCGCGGCCGCCCCGCGGGAGGAGCCGGCGATGAGACTCGGCCGACCCATTATGAAATTTCCCAGATGGCCTAAAACTCCCATCCGCCGTAATATGACATACCTACTATAACTATATCAAATTATTTTCCTCGGAACGACAGAGGTAATAAAGAAAAATTACAGAGGCATTATGAAAGAACAGTTTCAAAGAACACCACCTGTACTGTAGACGCGGCCGACGGCGATAGCGGCGACGTAGGCTTTTATTTGTCACGCATATTTTTGTCTACGATCTCATCTGAACGAAAGCGAAACGAACGTACAGTTTCATTTGGACATTGCCCAATTTAAAGATCATTGTTGTGCACTCCCGAGAGATTTTGATGTTGCTGTTGTAAGACTGCTAAAATTACAGAGCAGCAGTCTGAGCCCTTGACAATGAAGGCAGTGTCGCGCCGCAGCCGGCGGTTGCGAGCGCGACCGCGGAGTTTGATACTTTCTCGTTGCGCGGTTCCGCCGACGTCCGACGAATATTCAATGCTTATTGTCAATTTTTGCCGCCGTGTCTAATCGGAAACGTTCTTCGCCGTTGTTTCCTATCTCTCACACAACGAAAGTAAATCGTTAGCTATTTTTAAAGTGAGAGTTAAGGAGCATTATTTATCTACTATTCCATCCATATCTTAGGTATTATATTATAAAATATGTATTTATCTAAGTATTTATATAATTTATAACAATTTAATATTTTTATATTTTTTTTTTTTTCTTGTTTTGTTGTGCACATATGCCCGTTCTTTTAGTTATAGTGTCCTGTATTTAGGTCTGCAGGAAGAAATTTCTATTAGAAATAAGCAGAACCTTTTGTTTTTAATTTCGCTTGTATTTTTTGTGACTTGTTGTATTTTTCCTGTACAATAAACTATTAAATAAATAAAATAAAATAAAAAGTATACGCTTTTACAACTTTTGACGCTGTCACAAAAATTCGTAACCCTGCCATATACCCGTAAGTTTGCGAAGCGGCCTTCGCCGGAGGGATTGGCGACCGATGCGAAGCATGCGCACTCCTATCACATTTTTATTTTAGTCATGGCCAAAATAAAGTAGAGGACCGTTCAATCAGCCGCTATAAATATTCATGTGCTTGTTTTATAGCTTATTCCTGAAATAGGGCCTTCCGATAGCAGGCCGGCACATAAATTGCGCGAACTCTCTTCCACAAAATTCCTACTAGCTTTCTTTTTGCATTTCACTTACTAACATTTTCATGCAAAAAATTTCAAAAACATATGCCACATTTAGGTGGATAATATCTACCATACTTTCACACCGGTTACGGGATACCATATGAATGAGCTTCGCGCGGGCGGGGTATGGCTCTTTATTTTAACGAAATAGCAGAAGTAGTCGGTCACGACAGCGCAGCGCCCAAAGTAATCGGGTGGCTCTCGTGTTAACCTTCATACGCGGTATTGCGTTGTCTCGTCATAAAATAAGCTAATAAATTATGGCTTTTGCCCTCCATAGAAATAGCGATATTGCAATAATAAGAACCATAATTCGTGTAACAAATAAGGAATGCTTTTAACCCTATTATCTCTAACTGTGCTGTTTCTCTGAACACATCTGTTAGGAAAATTGGACTACACATCATAACGTTTGCCTTTACTGCGGACTGGATCTTTTCTTTCATGAAACATTCCACCTAAAGTCGAATCGAACTCGCTCACAGCGTTACTACAAAGAGCCTCAAGACGATTTTTGCATTTGCGAGCTATAATGACGGCGACAGTAGCAAGTTTTAATCAAGAAACTTTTCTAATTTGGTGCTGTGTTAAGCCTCTTGGAATTGATACTCATACCTACTCGACGTGGAATAAAATAAAATAAAGACGGAGAAAGTAAAGACGCGGCCATTACTGTACGTCTCGTGGTCTGAGGTCGCGAGGGACGCGCGTAATGGAATTTACCTAATAGGATTTGCTTGCTATATATTCAATAAACTGAGCTCGTTAGTCTACGGTCGTGGGAACATTACGATCGGATGCTGCTGTGATATTTACGGCGAGGAGAAACATTACATCACTCGCCTACCAAGGGTTTGTTGTCGCGGAGTGGCAAAACGACAGCGCCAGAGCCAGCGCAATCAAAGGCACGGGACACTCGAGGTCTCACGGCCGGCAACATGCGTCTAACGTTAAGGATGCTTTCTTTTTATGACAAATGTCTGTGTGTGGTGGTCATTGCCGCCTGTTTGTTTGCAGGATTGAATACCAGAAATAAATTTAAGTACTTAAAACTGATCACAGTGGCATCAAGAAATGAGACTCGCCAATCTGAGATAAAAGTCGTCTTCCAAATTGTGAAATTGGGTGATATAACGCCCCATAAAGCAGCGGGATGACGCCTGTAATTACGCTCGCGGCTGCGACCGCCGGCGCCGCGACGCGCTCAGTCTGGCCGTCTTTATCGACGCGAGTGCGCACGGTTTACAACTGCTTTGGTATAATCATTGAAGCACATGGACGAATAGATGTGACCCTAAAGTTTCTATGAACGCGACACCGCATGAATACTTTTCTGTATCTTAATACAGAAAGGTATTTTTAAAAGGTTGCTGCAAACGGTTTCTTTGCTGGCTCGGAGAAAAACGGAATAAGACGGCTGAATCTCTTCACGATTTTTGTTTAAAGTAGGTACAACATTGATGAATTTTTAAACGCTTTATGTCCGTATAAATGTAGCAAAATTTTAGTGAAGCAGCCAGCAGCTCAGCTGCTGCGAGCGTAGAACACGGTCGAGGAGAAGATATTGCTCGCAGGTACTTAGTTGTTTTGCTCCGTTTAGTGATACTTTGAAAGACTCAATGCCTGTATCAATTTACTGAGTGTCGATGCCGGTCGCGCAGACTGCGCGCCGTAGCAACCTTGGCGTTAGCGAAATAGAGCCGAAAATGGTATCTGCCGCAATGAAACAAGACAAGAACAGTCATTGAGGGCAAGGGAGAAGCGGTAGGCGGCAAGGCTCGATAACGTTCACAATAAAGCGATCGCCGATCAACGACACGCCGAGGACCAAATAAAACATAAACACGGAGAAAATATCTGTGGATTCATTTACAGCTCCCAAAAGATATTTTGATGGATTCAGTGTCCAATATACAACATTCGTAGGTAATACGTGGAGCCTAACGATAACATTTTAGAATTAAGACATGTATAATGTAAAGATATTTTTTAAGACAAAGAGGAACGTTATTGCAGGCGAACTAAAGTGTTTTCAAGTTATTTATGTCGATAAAACTTTTAATGGTTTCTGTTTAGAAATGTGGTTTCTCATTAACTAGTGTATGTTTTTCAAAGCGCGCTCGAGGCAAATTGATTGAATTTCTCATAAAGAAATTCAATGATGCGAAACGAACGCATTTTGAAAAGCTACGATGGCGCGCTCTCTCGCGAAACAAATTACTGCCTTTTAAAAACACACAGTGTTCGGTTTTAACAACCTTCGATTCTGTTCAGCTCAAAGTGATCGCTATGCGGTGCCCGCGTCCTTCAGCCCAATACAATTAACACCTCGCATTACTGCAACATATCATACAATACGAATGTACGTTTGTTGCATACAGACCTACACAAACAGAGTCTATTTACTGAATTCAATACGACTCTTTCAAACGTGATAAGCAGCTGATGACAGTTCGCGTTTTTGAAATATACAAAAGAAAAAAAAAATTGTTCCGAACATAAACGTTTTTATATACTACACAGTTTACAGAAATGTTGTTCATTATGGTGGTACTTCACATGGCTATTTGTAAAAACGTTTGCTTGAAAAAATATTTGACGTACAGACAAACATGCAGACTCTGACAAATATGACCGTCTACACACGGAGCTAAATACACAGCAGTGTGGAGGGCTTACTTGCGTATTTGCCTATTTGGCTCCTTTGATGTGCGTCGAGAAATCGACCAGCGCGCGGCATCACGAGTTTGGTGTTTGCTTTATTTGCCGAATACACAAACAAGGCAAATACTTTGACACACATGCTATCTACACGTGGTGATTGTTTGCCAAATGCATATATCAAATACGCAAATACGAATAGCCGTGTGAATTGCCACCATTACAATACATTATGCTGGTGCCGGTGTCTATTCGACGATGGCTTGTGACGCAGCGACTAGTGCGCTAGCAACGAATGGCCCTCAGACGAACTAGGAAATGAAGCTGGTGCCAGCACTGCCCATTTGTAGCATTTAACTAACGTGTATGTACACAAGATCTGCGGTGTGGAAGAAATGTGCGTGACTAGCGGCGAGCGCGGTGGAAACGCGAGAGCGATAAATAGTGCCTTGGCAGACCACTAATGACGTCACGGCTAGCCATTAATTACAACGCAACACTATGATATCTTCAAACGTCGAGCTTATGGCGTAGGTACGCCCTTCGTTACGCGGCTGGATCGCGTTGGTTACGGGGAAGTTTACAGATTTGAATTTATTAAGAAAGTTCTGTGTTTTGGTGAACTCGTTACATTATGCTAATCACATTACACGCGATTAGGTAAACAAACGTGACGTGAAGCGTCAAGTAGCATATAGAACCCACCTGTCAGCGAGTAATGGCCCATAACTGTCAACCATAACGGGCGGCGCGTCACTCATGCCGTGATTGACGTCACCCATCGCGCGCCGCCCGCCGCCGGGGAAAGGTCCACCTTTAATCGCCCGCCGCACTCGCTCCGACACCGGCTGGCTGCGGGCCATAAGTCTGGACAAAGTCCTTCGCGTCTCCGATCGCCTTACTGAGGAAGTTTTGATCATTATAAATCGTCGGTAATGCGACTCTCGTCAGCTGTCACTCACGCGCGGGGTGCGCGGTTCGGCTCCAGCACCTGACCCACCCATCGCGCCCGCTTTGACTTTAAGGAGGCCCATCATATTTACTCTATCCTCAAATCGAAAAGGACTTGTGCATGAAACAAAAACCTATGTCTACAAGTACTTGTTCAGGTCACTGGTTGCAGTGCAGTGTAGTTACTGTACATTAGTTTCTTGGGGCAATATGGAGGAATATAATCCAGAAATTAAGTTTAAACGTTGTCAGTTTGTTTGCTCGCCACATCTTAATGAAATTTCTCTGGATTGCAGTTTATTTCTCTAAGTAACATCTAAAATACTATTTTTCCTTGAAATATAATTTTCCATTCTACCGATAAAACCGCAGGATGCCAGTCTGGCGTAACCTAGATAGGTATTTCATGTAAGTGTAATAAAAACAATTATGTTTTCAATTCGCTAACAACTTCACCTGTACGGTTCCTCATTACAGGTAATACCGATGTGAACCTTGCTGCGGTTGAGGAGATGACCTGCCAGCCATTCTGTTACTATGATCGACATTGATATTTCCTTACATTCCTAAAAGATTTTAGTGCTCTATACTATGAGCTCATTAATTGGTAATGTAACTGCTGACTGAAATTAGATTTTTCGCTTATATTAGATGAGAGGAATACCACTATATGTATATCGTCACAGAGAAATATTATCTTACTCTTTCGTGTTGTTACTTATTTCACTCCGGAATTTCGAGCTCTAAATAATATTAACATACAAAACAGTAATAATCCTCAATGAGTGATAAAAAAGTGCACATGAAGTATTTTTCCTTCGGGCCAGTTTCTTAGAACGAACAAACAAACATTATAAATTAAAATTAAATGGGACCACTATGGAGGTACCCCTCTTTCCAACAATAAAAGAATCATGAAAATCGGTACACAAATACCGGAGTTATCGCGTAACATACATACAAAAAAACATACATTCGGATTGAGAACCTCCTCCTTTTTTTGAAGTCGGTTAGAAAGAGAGACAGATAAAGCTATTAGTATAGTTCAACTAAAGCCTGCGTTTAAGTTACAAGCCAATGAGAACGCAATTCTTTCTAATGTAGCAAAGCGTAACGTAAGGGGTTACACTCGGACCTAAGATACCGTAAGGAAACCTGTTGTGCTCCTCGCAGTTATTGTCGAATGAAGTCATTATAGAAGTTTAAAAAACCATCGCCAACTCTCACGCAAAGAAAGAAAACAAATAGCGCCAGTTAACTAGCCTCGAACATGATTCTTGCGAGATGCGAATGAAGGTAGATACTTCTATTCATTTTAGCGAGTATTCTACAGATGATATTTGACACATACAATTATATTAGTTACATGAGGAGGGAGACACATGAAAAAGCGATGGTGAACCTTTCGATTTCTGTGGCAGTGATAGACTGCAGCTAGGAAAGTACAGTTAAAATTTCATCTCATCTTGTTTTTAAGTCTAAACATGTTAATTAATATTGCAATCAATTATATATATTATGTGCTGCATGGGGTAATGTCTCTTAATTAGGAAGAAATCGTGTAAACACTTCAATTTGTGATAAATATCAGACATTTGATGTAATTATTGTCATTAATTTGTCATATTTATTTATTTCCAGCATCGTAGCTCAATGTGACAGTAGCATACATAAAGTACATATCACATACAGCGACACTCAAGCCTCAACTACAAGTGTGTCGATAATTGTATTGTCGACTTGGTTCCCGATTCCACTCAGCGGTGATGAGGGGCTTTTCATCAAAATAACGTCGGTGTTTAAACAGATTGGGGCACACATGAAAAATGCTACGTCCAAGTGATTAGTCAGATCCCAGTTATGGCATGCAAATTACCTACCGTCCACTTACTAATTACTCGATAGAGTTTTTTAATACTTTTGCGGTGATTTATTGCAGTCAATAGAAATATGGCAATTGTATGTCAATGTTTTTGTAATAAAATAAATTAATAAATTGTTTACAATAAATTCCTTTCACTACGTCTAAAATGTACAACGTAGGCTTCGTTAACTTCATTTTGAACAACACGATTTTCTTGTATATTAAGGAAAAATTAGGCACTTTAGTTTGTAAGTTTTAAAGGAATGAACTGCGTTTTGTTTATTATTTTATTATTGGATATATATTTAAAGTTTTTGCAAGAGAAGCATAGGTCTATAATTTGCATAAAAATGTGCGATAGGAATGCGAACTGTACGTGGGCGTAATTCTCCGCGATTTGGTGTAAGTGCCTTGGCCGCCTTTCCTGTGGCAATTCTAGCCGCGTAGCCTCGTAGCGCCCCGTAACCCGTAGAAGTGTAGGGACACTTACTTCTATACTATGCACATCTTGACTGCATCTCAAAGGAGCTGAAAGCAAACTTACTTACGAGAATGATAATAAACAACCCTTTATAGCAGAGACTAGGAATGAGCGAGGTAATACTGGTTACGTTTCTAGTTCTAACACGATTCACGCGTTCATATTTACTAGCTGTATTAAGAAAAGTGGCTAAGAACGTTAATTAGGTTTTGTAGGATAGGTTATTTGTTGCGACCTGGTGGTTGACGGACTGACATGACGAACGAGAACTGACAAGCTGTATATAGTCTATTTGTCTACACATCAACGACTGGTAGTAAGTTAAATAAAGATAAGCTGTGGATCCTTGTTTAA
>NW_020656109.1:0-9421 GCF_003589595.1 Hyposmocoma kahamanoa
AACCCAGTTTATTAGCTGAACGATTCAAGTTTAGGAGGCGCGTTCAATCAACTATTGCTATCCAGGAGCTACTTTTAGTCAAATTATTACACTGTTAAGTGATTGCAACTTTGATAAATATACAACAGTGATTCTTATATTAGGTGATAGTACTAACATTAGTAAAAAAGAAGTAAATAGTAGCATTGACGTGTTCTTGAGAATTCATGAGAAGTGTGGGTAAATTCATACTAAGTGCATTCCCTTACTGCTCTAACCTAGGCATCGCTCGTAATAAGTATATATATAACATAAATTCGCATATTCATAATTTGACTTGCCGTCATAGTGACGTTATATTTTGTTTTGACATTAATAAGTTCGTAAGGAACTTCAAACTTTTTGAGGATAATTTACTTTTACCCCTAAGGTATCTAAGACATATAGCTAGTTTGCTATCTTTTAATATTAAGGACGCTGTTATAGAAGATATAACACAGTCCCACGACAATGCTCCTACTTTAAGTAGCAATCGTATACTTTTTACTAACCATAATTTAAACTGAAAAACACGACAACAAAAAAGTCTAATCGTTTCCATGTAGTACATCAAAATATTCAAGGCTTTTCTGGCAAAACATTAGAAATAAGTCTTTTTTGCACGATATTTCCGTTGACGTGTTTTGTGTTACAGAACACTGGCTGAAAGATTACGAAGCCATTAACAATATAGAAAATTATGTAATAGTCAGTTCGTTCATAAGAAAGAGCTTAAGTAGAGGCGGATCCATGATTATTATTAAGCGTAACTTAAAATTTAAAGAGCGTAAGGATATCACAAATCTTTCTACTGAACGAACTATTGAAATTTCATGTGTGGAATTGGATCAGTTTGTCGTCTTATGCGTATACAGGCCCCCCTCTGCTAATTTTAACGAGTTTGAATTAATTATGGAAGACAGTTTAAAGCGGATTTTTCCAACCAAAAAAAACGTAGTAATATGTGGAGATTTCAATGTAAACCTGTTGGAAAACTGTTCTACTTCTGTAAGACTCATTAATTTATTTCAAAGTTTTAACTTGATTAATCTTTTTTTAGAACCAACTCGCATTACTGCCTCCTCTTCTACTTGTATTGATAACATCTTTTGTAACACAGACGCAGTGTCTAAATCAATAATAAATTGCTTAAGATCCGACCATAGTGGCCAATTGGCTTCTTTTAATTGTAAAATGAGCAAGAAGGTAGACCAATTTCTCTGCAGACCGATTACCACAGAACGAATAATTAGATTTCAAAATAATATCGGCATTAGTTTAAATTCCCTATCCCATATACCGGAGGATCCAAATACTTTATATAACACGATATTTGGTTTAATTAAAAATGAATTTGACAATATATTTAAATCGAAAACATTAACTTTCCATAGAGAGACTAAATTCAACGACTGGGCAACAGTAGGTATTCATAAGAGTAGGTCTCGTTTGTATGAGCTATATGCTATGAAAACTTATAATAATAATTCCAATTTCATAGAATATGTTAGAATTTATTCGAAAATATTTAAAAAAGTTTGTGTAGCTGCTAAGGTTAAGTTTCACAGCGACAAAATTAGACAATCGATAAATAAATCTAAAACTACTTGGAGCATAATAAATAAAGTCAGGCAGGGTTAAACCACAGGATAGAGATATAGTTTTAGAATTAGACAGCAAACTTATAAAATGTAAAGATAAAGTAGCCCAAGCTTTTGAATCGTTCTTTTCGGAAATTGCTGTGAACACTACAAAATCATTAAATTCCTCCCCTTCACTTGCTATTGATCTCTTAAAGGAAAATGTTAACGTTTGTGGCAGTTTATTTAATTTTCGTCATGTTAATCCACAAGACATCATAAAAGCTTTTAAGTCAATACATGTTAAAAAAACTGAAGATCTCTGGGGCATATCAACTAAAGTTATAGACTCAGTTATTAATCTCATTTCCCCACATTTAGCTGTAGCTTTCAATAGGTGCGTTGACGAAGGTGTTTTTCCCGATTTAATGAAATACAGCAAAGTTATTCCCTTATTCAAAACCGGTGGGAAAGTTGATCCTAGCAACTATAGGCCCATTTCAATTTTACCAGCTTTAAGTAAAATATTCGAAAAGGTTATGCTAACTCAATTACTGTCCTATTTCGGTAGGAATCATATTTTTCATAGTGAACAATACGGGTTTACTAGTGGTAGATCGACTAGCGATGCGGGGGTAGCGTTACTAAAACACATCTTTGATGCTTGGGAAAGGTCCCAGAACGCTATTGGTGTTTTCTGTGACCTCTCAAAGGCATATGATTGCGTTGATCATAATACTATTAGGAAGCTGGAACATTACGGTGTAAATGGCAAGGCGTCGAAACTTGTCTCGTCATATCTCAACGGTAGAATTCAGATAGTAGACATAAATGGAGTGACTTCTTTGGGTTCTCCAGTAAAAATGGGTGTTCCGCAGGGCTCAATACTTGGACCTTTCTTATTTCTGATTTATATTAATGATCTGCCATTCTTTGTTAAGGACCATTGCGAAATAGTGTTGTTTGCTGATGACACATCCTTGATTTTTAAAACAGACAGACATGACAATAACTATGACCGTATTAATGATACCCTCTCTAAGGTAGTTTATTGGTTTAATGCTAACAATTTATTGCTTAATGCCAAGAAGACAAAATGTGTTAAATTTGAATTACCTAACGTAAAATCGACTAGTCCAACCATAGAAATAAACGGAGAAAAGTTAGACCTTGTTAATAAAGCAGTCTTCTTGGGAGTGACCTTAGATAGTAAACTTCAGTGGTTTCCACATATATCGTCCCTGGCCAGCAGATTAAGCTCCGCTGCATACGCAGTCCGCAGAATACGTGAGCTTACCGATGTTAGTACTGCTAGATTAGTTTACTTTAGTTACTTCCATAGTATAATGTCCTACGGGATTCTCATGTGGGGTAAAGCGGCAGATATTCAAACCATATTTGTATTGCAAAAACGAGCGATTCGTTCTGTGTACCGTCTAGGCTCTCGGGTATCTCTCAGAGAAAAGTTTCAGGAGACTGGTATCATGACTGTGGCATCACAGTACATTTACTCAAATATTTTATATGCCCGTAAAAATATACATAATTTCAATAAGAAAGAAGATATCCATAATATTAACCTTAGAGCTAAGTCCAAACTCATGGTACCACGATTTCGTTTAACCAAGGTAAACAACTCTTTTATGGGGAACTGTATACGTTTTTACAATAAGATTCCGGAGCATATATTAAGTTTATCATTTCCTAAGTTTAGAAACTACATTAAAAATATTTTGATCGAAAAATCATATTACAAAATTGAAGACTACGTGTTAGATAAAGATGTATGGAAAGACGACATGGCTCCAGAATCCACACAAATTTGATTCAAAGTGTATTCCATAGCATTTAAGTTTATTTGAAAAGAGCAATCCCTAGAGTTTCTTGCTCGTTCTTCTCAGGGAGGTCAGCGTAGTGAACGAGCAGTAGCTTAAATGTGACGTTTTCAAGTGTAAATTTATTTTACCTATGGAATAAATAATCTTTGACTTTGACTTTGACTTTGACTACCAAAAAGATAGCACATTTCGTGACCGATCTTCAGAAATTGAGTAAACACTGCGGGTTCTCGGCGGACAGTTTAAAAGAAAATTTAAGGGACCAATTTGTGTGCGGACTAGTAAATGAGGACATTAGACAAAAATTGTTTACGGAAGACGACACGATCACGTTCGACAGAGCGTATAAAATTGCGGTGTCAATGGAAGCGGCCGAGGCGAATGCGGCCATGGTAGAGGACTGTACCAGGAATCGAACCGGTGACAGGGTACCAATGGGCGCGGTGGCTTCGGTGCATCAGTTGAGACGAGCGAGCGGAGAGCGGCGCGGGCGGGGGCCAGCGGCAGCAACGCGCGCAGCAGCGGCGCGGGCGCGGGAGGGGCGAGGCTAGCGGCGACCGCGGTCGGGCGCATGGCCGGCGGGGGCTCAAGCGCCACAAGCGGAGCGGGAAGCGGGAAGTTCCGTAATACCGGGCGGAATAATACCACGTATTATAGACCGGAATGTAAAGTGTGTGGAAACCAACACGAGTCTGAATCATGTAAATTTACAATATATGTTTGTCGGCTGTGTAATCGAGAAGGGCACTTGAAGAGGATGTGTCCTAAATTGAACGGCAAATCATCACTATACAATATTACGGGGATAAAGTCGGGGTCTATAGATGACGCCGATAGCACCGATAGCGAAGAGGTAAACAACTTTTCTTTAAATACAAATCAGTCAAAATTGTTTGCACCATACACGGTAGATGTTTCCATCGACGGAGTATCATTGACTATGGAGGTAGATACGGGTAGTGCAATTTCTTGCATAAGTTTAGACTGTTATCAAAAATTATTGTCGCATTGTGTGTTGCAAAATTACAATTTAGTATTGCGATACTATACAGGTGAAATGGTAAAACCGTTAGGGAAAATTGCACCTAAAGTTAAATACGGGAATGTATGTAAACAATTAGATTTGTATATAATCGAAAGTGGTAAAACAAGTTTGTTAGGCAGAGGTTGGATTAATGAGTTAAAAATAAATATATTAATGTTAGCTTGTAATAAAATTGGCAATGTAAATAGAGTATTTTGCGAGGCGGAATTCAGTTCCAGATACTGTGATGTCTTTGCGGAGGGCTTGGGCCGGTTCACCGGGGGAAAGATCGGGTTCCATTTGCGCGCCGACGCGCGGCCGCGTTTATTCGCGCGCGCCCACTGGCGTACGCGCTGCGTGAGCCCGTGGAGCGCGCGCTGGCGCAGATGGTGCGCGACGGAATCCTGACGCCGGTCACCACCTCCGACTGGGCCACACCGATTGTGCCGGTTATTAAGAAAGATGGCTCCATAAGGGTATGCGCCGATTATAAATTGACTTTAAATAAGTGTCTAGAGGTGGATCACTATCCGTTACCGAAGGTCGAAGACCTGCTCACGAAGTTGCACGGGGGAGAGAAATTTACGAAGCTTGATTTATCACAAGCTTACGCACAGTTCGAGCTAGACGATTCTAAAAAGTACACGGTGATAAACACGCATAAAGGGCTTTTCATGTACAACAGGCTAATTTATGGTCTAGCGTCGAGCCCGGGCATTTTTCAAAGGAAACTAGAACAGCTGTTTTCGGATATGCCACGGGTGGGGGTTTTTCTAGATGATTTAATTATCACAGGGGTAGACGACCGGTCGCATTTAAATACGTTGCATGAAGTTTTTGATAGGTTGCAAAAATACGGTTTGAGGATAAAAAGAGACAAATGCACTTTTTTCGCAGATTCCGTTACGTACTTAGGGTTCACTATAAGCAAACGGGGTGTGCATACGTGTCCGGATAAGATCGAAGCAATAAAAAAGGTAGCAGCGCCGGCAAACGTGTCCGAGTTGCGATCTTTCCTTGGACTAGTAATGTATTACGCGAAGTTCGTACCCAATATAAGCACCATCTTAGGCCCACTGTACACGTTGTTACGGAAAGGAGTCAAGTACGAGTGGAGTGAAGACTGCGCCCGTTCGTTCGAAAAGGTGAAAGAAATGTTGATTTCTAGCGATGTCTTAGCACACTACTCTCCCGAGCTGCCTCTCGTGCTGACGACGGACGCGAGCGCGACGGGCGTGGGCGCCGTGATCTCCCACCTCGCGGCGGGCGCGGACGGCGACGACGCCGAGCGGCCAATAGCCTACGCGTCGCGGGTCCTGAATGCAGCCGAGAAAGGCTATTCACAAATAGAACGGGAGGCGCTCGCTATCATTTACGGCGCACGTAAATTTCACCAATATCTTTACGGTAGGAAATTTATATTGCGCACGGACCACAAGCCATTGGTGACCATTTTCGGGAATAAGACTGGAATCCCGGTAATGGCGGCCAGTAGGTTGCAGAGGTGGGCGGTAATTTTGGCGGGCTACGATTATAGTATCGAGTATGTGCGTAGCGAAAATAACGCCGCGGATGCGTTGTCACGATTGCCCGTAGGAAAAGAGAAACGACAAGGCAAAGAATCGATGTACTTGAATTTTATTCAAAATTTCCTTCCCATTACGAGGAAAACTGTTCAGGAACAGACCAGCAAGGATAACGTACTAAAAAAGGTGTACTTTTACGTACAGTCCGGGTGGCCGGTGGTCTGCAAGGAAGAAATATTAAAGCCGTATTTTCTTAGGCGTAACGAATTTTATATAGAGATGGGCTGTATTATTTGGGGTTATCGATTGGTAATACCTGATGTTTTAAGGGAAAATTTATTGAAAGAATTGCATGTAGGCTATTTAGGCATTGTCAAAATGAAGAGCATCGCCAGAAGCATAATTTGGTGGCCCGGAATCGACAGTAGTATTGAAAGCTGGGCCAAGCAGTGCACGACGTGCGCACTGGAGGGCACGGCGCCCCCGCGGGTGCCGCCGCAGCCGTGGCCGCACGTCGTCGAGCCGTGGTCACGGTTACATATCGACTTCTTAGGGCCATTACACGGCGAAACATTTTTAATTATTATTGATTCCACCACCAAATGGTTGGAAATATTTAAAATGAAACAAACGACGGCAGAGGCAGTCATTAAAGTACTCCGCGAGACGTTTGCTCGGTTTGGTTTGCCAAAAGAAGTCGTATCCGACAACGGACCACCGTTTACTAGTCGCGAATATGCCGATTTTATGGTAACAAACGGAATAAAAATTACGTTTACAGCAGCGTATCACCCATCGTCCAATGGAGCCGCGGAAAATGCCGTTAATCTGCGCAAACGGGCGATAAAGAAGTCGCGGAGAGACGGCTGCGAAGTAGACGCTGCTCTGCAGGCATACCTCATGATGTACAGGAACGTAGAACACAGCTCCACGGGAGCGTCGCCTGCAATGCGTTTGCAACGTAGGAGCTTAAGATCTAGACTAGACTTATTGAGGGGAGATAGGCAGGTGGAAGGCAAGGTACAGAATGCTCAGCGTAAACAAGTTTCTCACGCGGGGGGCTCGCTGCGGAATTTTGATGTAGGGGACACCGTGTGGGCACGGGATTTTACGGGAGGAAGGTGGTTAGGTGGTCAGATCGAGGAAAGAGTAGGCTCTCGCAACTTCGTGATTAGTAGGGGGAATGGTCCACCTATAAAAAGACATGTGGATCAAATAAAGAAAAGACGTAGTAGCTATGGCGTGGCCCTGTCGGAAGCGGTGGAGACCCCACCTGAGGTGGCCAGCGGTCAGGATGCCGTAGCAAGATCCGATGCTGCTGAGGTATCGACTACCGTAGAGCCGCGTAAGTCTCTGTGCTCAGTGGCACCACAGGCAACCTAACCTAACCTAACCTAACCCGGTCGATACCACATGCACGGTCGTTATTCCTGAAGAACCACCTGCACCCCCGGTGGGCCGACCCCAACGGACCCGAAATCCCGTTAAAAGATATGGCTGGGAGTTTGATTAAGTTAGTTAAGATATAATTTAAGTTAGTTAAGATTCATAAATGTTAGTTTTATAGTTGTGCTTATATAAAGCTGTAGTTAAGGTAATTAGTGTAGTAGTAATTAAGGGTGGAGGTGTGACGTATGTAACCGTAGGTAGTTTTAAGTAGGTTATAAGATTTATTATAGAAGGTAGAACGAAACTGATGTATCTCTCTCGCCCAGTAAACGCTATACCGAACTGACGTGTTTCATTGTGCTCCGTACCTGTAATAGTGGACCCCGCAGCTGGACCTTATTCACTAACTTCTCACTTCCCACTGAGCCTCCAAATTAAAAAGTTAGAAACTAACAACTTGAACCTACTATTGTATTACCAGACTACATGAGAGCTATAGACACGGAAGTAGGTGCTTTATTGAAAGATACCAGACAACAGTGAGTACAGAGTGAAATATTATATCGCTGAGAATAGTTGTCTTTGTGATTGACATTTGATTATTGAAGCATGGGATTTTTTAGACAGTCTGTGGTCTAATTATGTACCAGACTTACAGCAAAGCAAGCATATTAGCAGCATATTTGATGAAGCTTAGAATAGGTGATTTGAAATATAATTGAAATCAAATAAAAAATTATTTGAAAAAATGTTTTTCTGTTTAAACGTCACATCCTTACCTGGTAATCTTTTGAATTTCATAACATCCTCCAACTCTACAAATATATAAGGGTTATACCCTGTATAGATAGTTATGGTTGTTATATGTGATGAATTATTAAAAGCTGTGGAACCAAAGTAGTTTTTGCTTATGTTGTTAGTAATATAGTCCTGTGAGGTTATATTTTACAAATATTGTAAAATATTAACAACCTCGCAGGACTTTATTACTAACAACTTTAGTTCCATAACTTTATATTTCATCACACTTTACATTCATACAAAAATAAAAATTTTGAAATAGATCGCTCTAAACAGTAATAAAGTAACTCTGCAAAAAGCAGGAGCGCGGGTAGGGGTCGTCTTTGAGGATGTTTGTTTGTTTAAACTTACAACCAGATACAGACCTAAACGGTGTCAGATAGTACAGCAAAAACTTAAAAGTTTATTTTTGGTAAATTATGTTTTGTAAAGTCATGGAACGAAAGTTGTCTGTCATGTCAGTAGGTAATATAGTCCTATGTTATCGTTACTATTTATAAAATAACCCTGTATATAAAAAAATAACAAATATACTTCTTAAATCAGCTGTTAATTTTATTATAAGTTGTTACATAACCTCACTTTTACTAAATCTCTTATAATTGTGCTCTCAGATCGCCAAATTTCGTAGAATTTCCAGTGATGATATAACAATACATCAGCTATTTATTATTATTACCTTCAACTTTTTACATCTTGACCAAGTTGTATGAAAGCGTATCGATCTCCTTCTAGGTTACCAAGTAAAAAAATCAAAATATTGTAATATTGTATTTAATCAAGCATTGAATAACAAATTATGCAATTTCAGTTTAAATTGTCTACGGTTTATTTAGATTATACCATCTAGTAAGTTATTAAATAAATGGGGTACTAATACAAACATCTTTATACTACAATATTCCAAATTAGATGCATTTACATTGCATTTCGCGTAATATGACTATGACATGAGATGTCTCTTAAACAAACATCACTCCGTGATGTTACTATTACAACATCACTCGCATTACTTAGACTATAAACATCACTTGCATTACTTAGAGTATAAACATCACTTTGTAATAATAGCATCACGCGTACTGTTTCAGGTTATACATCACGTGGGTAATGCATCACGCGCGTACTGTTTCCGAGCGATGCATCACGCGAGTAATGTGTGATGCTAACATCACTCCGTTATGCTAACATCACGCGTAATGCTAACATCACGCGTAATGCTAACATCACGCGTAATGCTAACAT
>NW_020656109.1:9431-29019 GCF_003589595.1 Hyposmocoma kahamanoa
AATGCTAACATCACGCGTAATGCTAACATCACGCGTAATGCTAACATGATGCGTGATGTTAGCATCTCATTGCATCATTGCATCACGCCGCGCACTGTTTCGCGTAATGGGTGTTAGTAGCGACACCTGGCAGCAGCGCTACGTAACATTACGGCACGGTTAGCAATGTCCCATCAAGTAGTACGTAGAAAATTTGCTGGGTGGCGATATTAATATAGATATTTACTATATTTAGTACATATTGGGAAACGCCCAGAGCGCCCCGACATGGTCTATGTAATGGGTAATGTTATGAGTAATGCATATTTTTCCAAAGTGATGTGTGATGTCACAGTACCCTGTCGCGTGATGTCACCTTTGTAATATTACTCACATTACTTACACGTTTCTACAATAAAACAGATCTACATTTCGTCATAAGCCTTTCATTGGAATTAAACTGATATTGCGTTATACAATTGTGAATAGCGCCATCTATTTGTCACCAATATTCTATACAATACAATGCCATCTATTGCCCACATACGATACTGTTTATTATGGGCTAGGAAACAGTTATTGCATTAATTTACATGTATTATATTTCATCAATCTACAATAACATAATTCTACACATATTTGACATAAGCCACACACGTAATTTTTTAAATCAATTTAGTCTATTTCCAAAAAAAACTTCGAATTAGGAATTCATCACACTTATCCACACGGAACCGCAATAAGCTAGTGAGAAAAATCTATATGTCCTTGAAGTAAGAATGAAAGTCGTTATGCGTTTCGCATTGGTTCGTACAACACGGCTGGACATAGGTGCCGACCTATGTCCAACGAATCTTCTTCCTGCGAATTCGGCAGCGTCGACGCCCGATCGGCAGCGTTGAAGTCCGATTGGCCGCATCAACGATCGAATGACTCCGATCTGAGACGATGCTGGCTGAACGGCGGCGCTGAGGCCGCGACGACGACGTCCAAACAGCCGCATCGACGATCGAAAGGGCGTGTCGACGGCGAATCGACTTAATACGACAAGTGTGTGGTAAAATATGAAGCCGATTCCACGTTAATAAGTGTTAAAAAAAATTAAATTTATTTCCAATTTAAAGACACATAGCTCTGAAGTAGTAAATCTTTACATTTTAAGATTATTTAGCTCCCAAGTGAGACGCTCAAGGTTGCTCACATTTTATTGTACTTGTAATGGCATTATTGCAGTACAATAAAGAAAAGAGATTCTTAGCATTCAAAACAATAAAAATAAATCGGTCTACTCTTTTAAAATTAAAATTAAAAAACGATTAACATCATACCAGGCCGATTTACCCGTGGGTAGCCGTGTTGTTCCTGCATTTTCGAAGTTGAAAAAGATTCGCTGACGGAGTATAACCCAATAATCACATTATATTTGGGTTTTAGTATGTAGGAATTTTGATATTATCATTATTTGTCTTACCTTGCTTTTATATATGTCTGTTTACGTATTAATCATAATATATAATAAGAATCAATGTAATATGTAGCAGTATTTATATATTTTTTATTTTGCTTATTTTATTTATTTTTTTATTGCTGGCGTCAAGCTCTACGGGCTTGCTGAAAACCAGCGCTGTGAGTTGTTACTGCAGCACATGCCGAGTTCAGTTCCGTGTTGGCATGATGCTGCAACACAGACTATACCAGACTGTCTACTTTAATTTTAATTGTAATTATATGTCAAATAATTATTTGTATGTAAACTGTTTTTTGTGTGGTTTTGTGTTGTTGTATTATGCCAATAAAAGTATGTCTATGTCTAAAAAAAGGACATGCAGATTTTAAGTTGTTTTATATGATTTATTTAAGTAATTATATTTATTGATTTCTATGGCCGTCGGTCACTGTCGCTTTCCCATTACTGTGAATGAAATATCGTTTTATTGAGGTTTTCAATTGATTTTTTTTTGTTTTCCATCCTGCTAACTACCGCTGATGGTAGGTAGTTCGTTCAATATAGTGGGAATCAGTGTTGGGCGTTAATCAATTAAATTTCAATCAGAAATTCAATCAGATTAAAAAATCAATTGATTTTAATTGCAATTGATTTCAATTGAATTGATTTTAATTGCAATTAATGTTTTTAGTTGTTCTAAGAAACAATTAAAACTAACAATTAAAATCGAAAGTACCGAATACAAGTGTCATTACGAATATGGGTTAGGGGGTGGGTTAGGGATGTCGGTTGGGGGGCCGTTTGGGGGGGCCGGTTGGGAGGCGGTCAAGGGTTAGTGATCCACCCCCTAACCCGCTCACCCACCTACTCAAACCCACTCAACCACCCCCTCATCCATTCCGTAACCGACCATCTAATCGACCACGTAACACACCCTCTAACCCACCCGCTGACCCACCCCCTAATCCACCCCTAACTCATCCCTAACCGGCCCCCCACCCGCCCTCCAACCGGTCCCCCAACCGGCCCCCAACCGGCCCCCAACCGGTCCCCCAGCCGGCCCCCAACCGGCCCCCCAACCGGCCCACCAACCGGCCCCCCAACTAAACTAACTAACCTAACCCACCCCTAACTCAACCCTAACCACTCTAACTCACGCCCTAACCCACCCCCCAAACCACCTTCTGACCCACCCCCTGACCCACCCCCTGTCCCAATCACTGACTCACCTCCTAAACCAACCCTAACCCACCCGCTGACCCACCCCCTAATCCACCCGCTAACTCACCCCTAACCCACCTCTTAACCCACCCCTAACTCATCCAATCCATCCCCTAACTCACCCCTAACCCCCCAACCCAGACCCTAACTTACCCCCTAACCTACCCCCTAACTCACTCCTAACCCCCACAACCCAAACCCTGACCCACCACCTAACTCACCCATAACCCCCCAAATCCTAACGCCCCGCAACCCAAAACCCTAACTCCCCCAACCCAAACCCGAACTCACCCCCTTCCCCACGCCCTAACTCACAATACAATACAATACAAAAATTCTTTATTGTACACCAAAAAAGGAAACAAATACAATACAATTAAATTAAAAATAAGCGGTGGTACAATGGGCGGTCTTATCGCTTTAAGCGATTTCTGCCAGACAACCTTTGGATGGAAATAATTATATAATTCACAGGAAAAAGACGGCGGTGTATGAAAAATTACTAATCAACAGATAAAAATTGATAAATAAATGCAAATATACATATATTTATAAATAAATAATAAAACCAATACATATATATGAATATCGTAAACTACTATATATTCTTATACTTATAAATATAAAAATTTCTAAAACGTAATTTCAAAACATAAAAATACCTAAGCAGTCCAGGTCACACTAAATTAAGGTAGTGTACTTTTACCATATTTTTTAATAAATGCCATGATTTCGCTTGTTGAATAGACAAAGGTAAAGCGTTCCACAAACTAATACGACTAATACGAATAGCCTGAACAGTAAAGGACTTGTCGTAATACTGGGAGGTATGCAATGGCATCTTAAGTTGGTGAGTTGAAGAAGAGCGCAGAAGTCGGGGGTTGGATTGATGGGCGAATTCAAATCGCTCCTTAAGATAAGGTGGTGTGTGAGGAATGAATAAGATACCATAGAGAAGATTAAGAATATGAGCATTCCGGCGAAGTCTAATGGGTAACCACTTCAGCTCATTGCGATAAATGGAAACATGATCAAATTTCCTCAGATCATAAATGAAACGGATGCAAAAGTTTTGTAGACGTTCGAGTTTGTTGAGCTGTTCTTCGGTTAAATCCAGATAGCAGGCATCAGCATAATCAAGAATTGGAAGAAGAAAAATTTGGGCAAGCGCAGTTTTCGTGGCAATAGGTAAAAAATTACGTAACCGTCTGAGTGATGCGGCAGACGCAAACAATTTGCGGCTGGTCTCAACTAATTGAGGTGCCCAAGATAGCTGCCTATCAATAAGTATACCTAAATTTTTTACATTGTCACTAATTTTAATGTAGGTGTTGTCTATAATAACCTGCGGCAAGCGAGATAAAACGCCGCCCTGTGGAACGCCAGCATTAATGTCACACCGACAAGAGAACCTCTCATCAATGCGAACACACTGCCGACGCCCATGCAGGTAACTATGAAACCAAAAGATTACCGTTGGAGATATGTTAAGAGTGCGTAAAAGTGCAATCAAAATGTCAAAATCAACGTTGTTGAAAGCATTGCTGAAATCAAGCAATGACATTACAGTGAGTTGCTGTTGCGACATACTATACCTAATGTCATCAGTGATCCTAAAAAGAGCAGTCACAGTGCTGTGTCCTGGTCGGAAGCCGGATTGAAAGGAATTAAGAAGGTTGTTACGTATGAGAAAAGGAGTAATTTGGTTATGAACTAGTCGCTCTAGCAGCTTTGATAGAAAGGGAAGTATAGAAATAGGTCGGAAATCAGAAAAGTTAGATAGCTTTTTTGGGAAGAAGAGTAATGAGAGTTTCCTTCCAAAGGGAAGGAAATTCTCCGCTGCTGATAGAAAAATTAAGAATATACCGGATCACAGGTAAAATCTCATCAACTATGAATAAAAACCTTTTACGATCAATATGGTCACTGCCAACAGCATTGGACGAAATAGATTCTATGCCCTTCTTAACATCATAATCAGTAAACTCTATTAAAGAAAACGGAGGATGGTCGGCAGTTGGAAGTGTGGAAAAATAATTTAAGGTAGATGTTTTAGTCGACCCGTCGAAGGCAACGGAATTAGAGAAATGATGATTAAGAGCATCAAGGTTTAAATTTTTTGGGAAACTATCTTGACGTACTTACCAACTCCCAGCGACCTAAGAAACTTCCAGACTTTAGCCGGATCATCAGTTTCTAAAGAACTATGAATATGTCGGCGTTGTCCATCCCTACACAACCTGTTGCAGTGATTACGACGCTCATTATAGATGCGCTTATTCTCGTCTGTAGGACTGTACTTAAATCTGGCCTTAGCTGTGAGCTTTTTATTCATAGCAGTCCTAACATTCTGGTCTAGCCAAGGTGCAGGGAGGTGTTTCATTTTAACTGGCGGTACTGGTGCATGTTTATCGTAAAGATTCATCAATGTGTTGTTAAACTCGGACACTTTGCTATCTATTGATATAGCATTCACAACGTTACCCCAGTCAATTTCACGAGCATCACTTCGCAAACAGTCCAAATCAATTCCACGAAAATTTCTCTGCAGAAGAATTTTGGGTTTAGCCTTGGGATTTTGTAGGAAAGATAAATCAAGTCATGATAAGAAAAAGCGTCCGCAGCGCACTGACCATGTTTACTAACGAAGTTCAAAGATGACACAATTATTAAGTCAAGAAGTGAAGGAGTTGAGTTGGGAAAATTATGTGTAGCATTAAGTGGAAGAATGGTCATATTGTTAGCCATTATAAGAGATTCAAAACAAGAAGAACGACTATCTCGCTCACCCCCTAACCCACGCCCTAACTCACCCCTTAACCCACCTCTAACCCACCCCTAACCCATCCCTAACGCACCCTCTAACCCACCCCCATATGCACTATAAATTTATCATAATTGTCAGTTTTAATTGTTAATCAAAAACATTGAAAAGATTGAAAATTCATTAATTGTTAATTGTAGATATACGCAATTAACCATTCATCAATTGTTAGTTGCGAGAACCGCGGTTAATTGCGCGTTTATTGCTGTTTCGCAATTGACAATTAATTAATTGTCAATCTTTAATTGCCAGAACAATTAATTTGCCCAACACTGATGCAATTCCGGACTTTTTATCCATATTCATTATTACAAGGTGGTAATTTATATGTTGGTAAATATTCCAGATTACATAAGTTACTATATCTACTCTTTAATTCCAAGTTTGGAATTTTGTCTCTGTACTAGATTGGATTGCCATTTTTATTTTATCGTATACACTCATTATCTTACAGTACTTATAGGTTTTTGTAATGATATCTATATCTAATAATAATTCTCTAATAATAAATAATAATAATATAAAAAAAAATGTTCAGGTGCTTTGTTTACCTCATCCACTAAACAATCCTGACCAGGCCTCTTCCTCTGCCAACATCGCTCAGGCGTAGCGCACTGTAGGCGCATTGAAAAACACCACCAGCAAAAGCAAAAACAGCACCATAAACCAGGAGATCTTGATTCCGGTTTTCCCGGCAATGCATGGCACTGGATTTTGTGTTCGCATGCAACTCGCAGATATACAGCTGAAAAATAATAACAATACAAGAAGTTAGAATAAAATCAATGTTATACGATATGGTTTCTGTACCAAGAGTGTATCACATACTAAGCGACTGCGCAGTCGTATAGCAACACAATTAATTACGACTCACTACTCGTATATCATTAGGAACATAACGCAATATATTTGAAAGTGTTATGTGTAATTTAGATCCTATTGAATCCAATCAGTATACAATCAGTACTATATGACATAGCTTATGTCGTAAGAGTGTATCACATACGAAGTTATACGGGTGACTTTTAAAAGCGTTTTATCATGAGATGTAATGTCCATAACGGTTAGTATTAATTTGGGATTCATAATAATTTCTTAATTAAAATGTTTTACTGTAATTACATATTTCAAAAAACCCTATCCTATATACATCAAAATGTACATAATATGTGAAGTAGTTCAAACCCAGACAATATTATTCTCCTATGTACGTAAACTTCAAGTGTACGTTACAAGTTAAAACACCGCATTAGCGCTATATATTTATACTCCACCTACGGTGGGGTCGGGCTCGGCGTGCGGCGCGTGGACAGGTTCAGATTACAGGGCGTATTTATGCTCTTCGGTGGCACAGCGGTTTGCACTATGGGCGCTTGTTGAGGACGTTCCAGATTCGATTCCCGATTTGAGCCAATTTATGAAACAAACATTTTTGAGTTGGTTCTGGTCAGGGCATTCTGGGTATTGCCCTCAGAGTTATCGTTACTCTGTTACTCATAGTACAGGAAATAACCTACTTTGAGAACAAATTTGGTGTGATTGTTTGCTGGCATTTTTTCCCCTAAATACTTCTCTTTGGTATAGCTTCCAAGAAAAAGGAATCTAACAGAGATACAACAACGCTATAAGTATCTCATTTCCAATATATCGGGAAGTATGCCTTACATTTTGAACAATTGTGAGATCTTGTACTCGTAATTGAGTCTCCGTATACTATCTACACACGGTGGCGTCAGGACGCTTCGGGCTTCGCCCTCCGTTGGACCTCGGCTTAAGGCCGGCTCGGCACTTATGACTTTGTTTTAAAAAATTGACATAGCTCTTTAATGGCGGCCATGTTGAAAAGTGGCAAAAGTAAATTTTTACTGCAAATTATTATTAAAGTCCCATAGCGAACCACACATCTTGATTTTCAGTCGAATTAGAAAAAAAAAATCTAAGTTGTATGGCAGCCATATAGAAAAATGACGAAAAATAAAATTTGACCGCTAATTATTATTAAACACTCATAGAAACCCCGACATGTCCATTGTCAATCAAATTAGAGCAAATTTTTAAACGCCGCTAAAAAAGTTTGTATGGCGGTCATATTGAAAAATGGCGAAAAAGTAATGTTGATTATAAATTATTATCAAGCACTCCTAGAGACCCCCACATGCCAATTTTCAAAGAGATCAGAGCAATTATTTTTCTGCCGCCAACGAACGCTTCTATGGCGGCCATATTTAAAAATGGCGAAAAATAAATTTTCAGACATCAATTTTCAGCCGGATCGAAGCAAGTTTTTCTTCGGATTTCCATCCATTTTGAAGTCGCCATCTTTATTATTTTTAACCCAGGCAGTTGACCACTGTAGGGAAGGGAGGCGCGCCGAGCGCCCAATGAGGTGCGGAGTACCCCAGGGGTGCGTATTAGGACCACTACTGTGGAACCTGGGGTACGATTGGGTGCTGAGGGGCGCGCTGCTCCCCGGACGGCGGTCATCGCGTACGTCGATGACACCAGCGTGTCATTCCGCCCGGCCGGGGGACCACCTTCCAGGAGGCGGCCCGAAGAGCCTCAGTAGCGGCGGACATGGTGGTCCGCCGAATACAACTGCTGGGGCTCGAGGTCGCCGTGCCGAAGACGGATGTGGCCGTCTTCGGCGGGAGGGGTAGAGGTTGGGCGGTGGCGACATCTCCATCGCAGGAGTATCGGTCCCGGTCGGTTGTCCTGGCGATGGAACTTCGGGGAGCATTTCTGACAACTTGCTCCCCGAATAGTGAGCGCCGCATCGACGTTGGGCAGGCTCCTGCCCAACCTCGGAAGGCCGGGAGCCCCGTGCAGGAGGCTATATGACTCGGAGTATGGCCTTATACGGGGCTCCCATTTGGAGTGGGGCCTTATCAGCGGCGACGAAGTCGCTGCTGAGGAGGCCCCAGAGGGTGTCGCCCTGCGAATGTGCAGGGCGTACATGACGGTGCATGCGGGACCGGTGGAAAGAGGGCTTGGCGGATCCCCCCTATGGCGCTCGTACCATAGAGGCGATCCGCCCTGTCCTCGTAGAGTGGGTAAACCGGTCCCACGGACCACTGTCGTACCACCTTGTGCAGGTGCTGACCGGGCATGGCTGCTTCGGTCACTACCTACACAAGGTGGCGAGGAGGGAACCGTCTCCGTCGTGCCACGAGTGTGGCGCTGCGGATGACACCGCGCAGCACACCCTAGAGGTGTGTAGCCGGTGGGATGAGCAGCGCCGCACTCTGACGGGGACTGTAGGGCAGGACCTCTCGCTGCCGAGCGTGGTTGCCGCCATGCTCGATAGCGAGGAGTCCTGGGAGGCGGTGGCCTTCTTTTGCGCAGAGGTTATGTCGCAAAAGGAAGCCGCGGAGCGGGTGCGCGAGGACGCGGCGGACGCGAACTTTCTTTATATCTTGTGGCAAATTGGGAGTTGAACTTGACATTTCAGCAGAGAAAACTCTTTGGTTGAGTTTGACTGGGAGGGAGCTGCGAAGATTCAGAAAAGTCGCATACGTATCTCAGACCCTTTGACCGGGCCGTTTATTACAGAGACCAGGTCGACTTGGATGTTGCATGTTGCGCTGAGCCGTGAAATCGGCCCGCGAGGGCTATGTATGAGGCTTGTGATTTTAAATGTAGGAAAGATTTTGTCGGTCGGTTGGTAATTACTATGGTTTCATTGGTGGTTTATTTCGTTAGGTTTATTTGGGTGGGAGGGAGCAGGGTAGTTATAATGATCGCGTCAAGTCGTATCCTTATATACTTCAGAAGAAACTACTTGTATATCATCAATAGTTGCGAAGATTCAGTAAAATCATTTTTTTATGGCGACCATCTTGAATTCGTCACATTGAAAAATGTTTGGTTTCGTTAGAACCTAATCAGACCTTGACAATTTTTGTTTGAAAGCCATACACCTGTAACACATTTTTTTTATAGATCTCTTAAATACCAAAACAAAAACAAAATTTATCTTCTCTCCTTGGTAATTTCAACATTCTTGTACAACATGTCATTTTGACATTATAGTTTAAAAATATTTAGTAAATTAATTGAAACTCTTAACTGTTGGTGTAATCTATTATTTAATCCATTCCCATATATATTACCTGTTGGTGAACGATTTTTCTATAAAATCAATATTGTGAGTGGGTACCCTTTAGTTTGACATATTTTTGAAAACACCAACCCTGGCAAATTTTTTTTGTATGTAACGCAGCATACTAGTGCTGCGTACCAATTAACTCGATTTTAATTCTGTAGTCGAGCCTCATGTAAATTATAGCTTTTCTTTAATATTTCCATGTCGAACGCCGCCATTTAGCTTGCCAAGTACTTCCTGTAAAGTAATATACGTAAACCTGGAATCGCCATGTATTCTAGCGGGTTTAGGTGATAAGACTTGGGAGATTCATCTAGATGAATCGATAGATTGTCTGTGGCGTTGTTCGCGGGTAACATTTCTCAGAAGGAATTCGGCGGAAGCTTAGCTTTTCTGTTCGACACGTCGGTTCGCAAGGTGTTCCAGATTCTTACATCTTCTACGGTGATTTATCCCATTGAGGGCATGGTCCCCCAATGCCTCTTTTTATAAAGTAACCAGGAATAGTCAGATGCCGTAATTATGGATCTCGGGACCCTGTACCAAACGTAAAACCCATGTCACCGGACCGCATGGTGAGTTGACCTCTGGATTCTTTCCTTCGTTAGATGTTTCGTCATTTATTTTAATGTACTGTAACAATCTGTATTGTTGCAGGGTTTTTTTTATGTCTATCTTTAGTACTTGTAATTTCAAATCTCGCCATCAACTGAATGGCTGAGACAAATCTGCTGTAATTTTTGTTCGGCTGTGCCCGACCAGTGTCATGAGCTCCACGGGTGGACGGCGTCTACTTGTAACTGCGTTGCTCCTGTACAAACTACGCTGTCTTCGCAGCGGGTCTGGTATGTAATTGAAATGTACATCCGGTAAACTCCAGGTCAGTGACGTATAAGTGAAGTGTCCATGTGCCACTCATGTTCACTCACTTTCAAAAACTCTTAGTGCAGTGTATTAGCTCTAAGTATATTTAAAGTTAAACTTTTCTATATAACTGATAAGAACAGTAAGCACATCTATACACTCCTAATGTGAACTCGGGGAAGTAAAATTCTAGTTCTCCATACTGTTCCCTTAAATTTAACTGTAACATGTAACTATAGTAAATTTAAAATAAAGCTTCTGGTTATTTCTACTTGAAACTTGTTTTCGTTGTGTGTAAGGCGCCCTTCCTTCTCCTCGCTTATAAATTTTACACGCAGCATCGGGTCAACCAGAACTCACCCACAAACCAGTCTCATGCTTACTCAAACCAACTGGAGCTGACCATTACACACCCATCTCTGTTTTGGCTGGGCAACCTGATGCCGTCCACTTCATAAAGGTTTCGGATTTTTCTTTTTTTTCAACAAACTCAATTTTGTATAGCGGCCATCTTGGATCCGCCATATTGAAAAATGTTTGATCCCGGTAGAACTTGACCAGGGTACTTGACAATTTTTGTTTTGAAGCCATATACCCATTTCTGAAGCTTTGGCCGGGCCGTTTATCCCGGAAACCAGAGGGCCTAGACAAGTGGCAATCGCTCCCAATCTATTCCATTTCTACAATCGTTAACGATTAAACGTAAACGATAGTAGATTGGTAGACAAAGTTATAAGAGCCTGACGATCGCTCATTCTATTCGATAATTCGTTAAAAATCAAAATATAGTCTACGGTTTCGATGGCAAACGTCACATTGAATTTGTCAAGTGGTCGATGTTCATAGCAAAACGCGCGGCATTGAAGTCGAATATAGTAGTTCTTAGGTTTTCGCGATTGTTACACATAGGAAATGAAACTATTTTTCCGGATTTAAATCGCGTTGTTATGGAACAAGAGAATTGTGGTACTTTAGTTTTCTTAGATGTTTTAATTAAAATAAATCCTAATAACACCTTAGGCCATACTGTATTTCGAAAGAAAACCCCGTACAGATAGGTATCTCAATGGTAATTCCCATCACCATCCTAGCCAGTTAGCTACCGTGGGCAAATCTTTGTTTCAGAGAGCACATGGTGTCTGCGACAGTAATCATCTGGCAGGGGAACTTCAACATATAAAGCAAGTCCTACATGCGAATAAGTTGAAGATTCCACGCCAATGCCACAGGCCCCGTGTGAAACCACCAACAGTCGAGCGAAGACCTGCCATCTTACCTTACGTGAGAGGTGTTACAGACAAGATCGGAAGAGTCCTCAGGCGCGCATCTATCAAGTTCTATTTCAAGCCCCTGAGGAAGATTTCTCAGTTCTTGAGACCCGTGAAATGTAACATCCCCTTACAGGATGCAGGCGTTTACAAGCTTGACTGTGAGTGCGGTCTCTCTTATATTGGACAAACAAAGCGAAGTATTTCTACCCGCGTCAAAGAACATATAGCTGATATAAAACACCGTCGCGTAAACAAGTCTGCAGTCTGCGAGCATGTCATGGATAAACCTACACATTCAATGAAGTTTGACAAACCCCAGGTTCTTGCAAAAGAAGTCCGTTATCTGCCCAGGATGCTGCGAGAGGCCATTGAAATGAAAAAACATCCTAATTTCAACAGGGAAGATGGTTTCTCCGTACCACCAGTTTGGGATCCAGTATTTCCTCTAATGAAAAATCCCAAACAGACATAAGACTGCAGTACTAATTAACATGTTTTAGTTTATTCTAATTTCTATTAATAATTAATAATAAATTGAACTTAATAAAAATTCATTCGATAAAATAATTTGTAAAACTTAATATAGAGTAAATTGGAATGTTTTCTTTGTAAAATTAAAAATAAGGTATTTAATTAATAACTATTGTAACTATAGTGAAAAAATAGGGTGGTTTGCATCAATATTAGACATAACTGGTTGAAGACTGTACCACCTCAGTCAACCGTGACCATGGGACCTGTAAAGGGCCCGAAACGTCGGTTTCAATTCAATTCAATTCAATTCATTTATTCATTCGTTATTACAGGTACATGATATAGATGGTAATAATAATTTTATGGAATCTCTGCAATAAGCCAAAGTGGCATACGAAGTCAATTAAGTAATGTAATGTCAAAATAAAAATAAAAGAAAAATGGATACAATGTGAAAAAAACTAATAATAATTAAAAAGTCTAAAAGTATTAATAACTAAATGGTACCCAACTGTCAGCATTTACCTATTTTAAGAAACTGTCATGAAAATATTATTCTATGCTATAGTAACACTTGTCAATTAATAATTGTTTTAATACATGCTTGAATTGCATTCCACTAAGATTTTTTATTGCATCTGGAATTTTATTAAATATTTTGGGTGCTGTTCACGTGCACGCGACGTAAACAGACAACCTGACCGGACATTTGCTAAGTGATGACAATAGACTACTCAGCAGTGCAATGACCGTTCTGAACTAGGCTGCTGAGTAGAGTATTTAACTTTATGTATACATTTAAAAATAATATTGTTTATAGTCACACACACGTAAATACCGTTTGTATAAATAGCTTAAGTTTTGTAAATAAAACTCTCTTTGAATTCAGACATCAACGCTGTCTTATTGACAACGGAGCACTCCTGACTACAGCATCCTCTCACTGCGGCCAAGACACCTTTAGCCGTTAGCTTATCTGATCAGTCTTGTGAGTCTGTGAGACTGGCAGTGAGAAAACCATTTCCTAAAGCACCCTTATCCTTCCCCCTTTCCGTCTGTTGCCTTAGGTCGCACGGTGACAGGCTTCCCCTACTATTTATATAAGTATATATTCCGTAGCGTATGGTTAGGGCTAGGCTGTTAGGTAGGCAACTAGGGTTGTTAGTGATAGTACAGCTTTCCCTGACCACTCATGTATAGCCAGCTAGCTACAGCTAGGTAGTTGACTGTACAGGTGCCATGTCAACAATGCTATTTTTGTATAGGGCCGTTTTACATATATTTCTTCGGACCATATATTTCCTGGTACGAAATAAGTCCGCTTGTGAACTTACTTTTTCTGGAAATTCACTCAAGTTCGTCTTAACAAAAATAGATGCCTCAAAGATGTACAGACATGGGAAGGTTAATCATTTTAGGTCACGGAAAAATTATCGGCAACTGTCAGTGTATTTAATGTTGCATATGGCTCTGACACATCGCTTTTGGGTTCTAAATATAGTTTCTCTGTAGGTAGAGTTACCTCAGAAAATCACACCATACCTAAGGATAGATCCAACAAAGCCGTGGTAAGCCATTACCACAGTTCGGCGGTCCGCAGTTTTCGACAATTTGTAGAGTGCATAGCTAAGCGTGTATAGTTTTGCACAAATCTGTTGCGAGTGAGTTTTAAACGACATGTCCCTATCTACAGTTATACCTAAAAACTTTGTTACATTTACTTTTTCTATAACATTGTCACCACATTTAACTTTTAGGTCAGGTAGAGTCATTCTCTGATTAAAAAACATAATTTTAGTTTTATTTGTGTTGACTTTTAGGTTGTTGTTATTCATCCACGTAGCCAGATGGTCAAGAGTAGAGTTTATCTCGTTTAGATAATAATTGTGGTCACCGTTTGTGTTTTCAATAATTACGGTGCTATCATCAGCAAATAGTATTATTGGATAACCACAGCTGCTGGGCATGTCATTTATATACGTTAGGAATAGAAGAGGTCCCAATATGCTACCTTGCGGAACACCATGCTCTACAACTCTACACGTCGATTTGTACTGCTTAACCCAACCGCTGTTGATACATACTTGACTTAGCTCTGCGTACTGCTGTCTGTTGTGAAGATATGATTGAATTATGTTCAGAGCAACTCCTCTTAATCCGTAATTATTTAATTTTTCTAGCAAAACCTTATGCTCTACATGATCAAACGCCCTGGACATGTCCATGAATACTGCACAGGTAGGAATTCTTTGGTCTAGTTTCGTTACAGCCCTACGTGTTAAGTCATAAATTGCTTTATTTATTGACATATTTTTTCTAAATCCTTTTTGCTCAGTGATAATAATCTTGTGCTTTTCTAGGAACGAGTATAAATTGTTGTGTATAACTTTTTCAAAAATTTTGGAAAATATTGGAAGTAAAGCCACAGGTCTGTAGTTGCTAATATTTTCCGCGTCTCCCTTTTTGTACAAGGGCATAAGTTTTGCAAACTTTAAACTGTCAGGAAAAACTCCCGAGATAAAACTTAAGTTAATTATGTGACATAATGGTAGAGCAATAGAATTAGCCACATATTTTACAGGTATTGTGCAAATATCGTCATAACCTACACTATACGTATTTTTTAAAGATAATATGATTTTTAAAATGTCATTAGGTATAAATGGATAAGTAAATATTGAATTCGGAAATCCGAAATGACCATATGACATTGACCATAGTAATCCCATAAATATTAAAATAATACCATAGTAATCCCATAAATATTTATGGGATTACTATGGTCACTGTTATTGGAGGCTATTTGGTCTAAGAAATAGTTGTTAAACTCATTAGCAATTTCCAAAGGATCTGAATAACATCGATTATTATAATTAATTTTAGCAATAGGCTCTTTGGGATAACAACACTTACTACGATTAATTAACTGCCAGGCTGCTTGGCATTTGTTTTGAGAGTTACATATGAATCTATTGTTGTGACTGCGCTGCGCATTTTGAATAATTCTTTTATGTTTTTTCGCATAAGATTTCAGGCATTCTAGATTTCTGGTGCTTTTATTCTTTCTGTATTTCCACAGTAGATTTCTTTTGTGTACACAACTCTTTTTTATGCCACGTGAAAGCCATTTTGGCTTTTCTTTGAAAGATTTCCTTAAAACTTTGTGTGGGAAACATAGATCATAAAATAATCGGAATAAGCTGAAGAATAACTCGTATGCCGTATTTACGTCATTACATTGAAATACTTCACTAAAGCTCAATTTTTCAATGCATTCCTTAAATTTAATTAGGTTTGCTTTAGAAAAATCCCGGGTCCTACCTAACTCGCCAGGTTTTAATTATGCAGGTTTTTTTTACTGGACATACTAATAATTGAGCTGTGTGATCAGATAGAGTTGTGTCGATGATTTCAGCTTTAGCTCCTCATATGCAGGAAGCAAAATTATCTATACACGTTCTACTACATAAACGCGTTGGTTCAAATAAGATTAGTTTCAAATTATGACTAGTAAGGATGTTTTTGAAGTCTCTACTTTTTGTATTATATCAATGTTGAAGTCACCACACACGATAACAGGCTTATTTTTCTGTTCACAGAGTTTTGTTAAAATTCTATCTAGTCGTTCAAAAAACAGGCTTAAACTGGAGTTAGGTACCCTATATATACACAGAATATATTCTTTATTGCACCAAAAAAAACAAACAACAAGAAAAAATCTGTGAACAAAAGTGAGCAAAGGTGGACTTATCTCTAAAAGAGATCTCTTCCAGTCAACCTATGGTGGTGAGAGCGTAAGTTGTAAGCGGGCAACAGCGTGCAAGATAGAGAGGGTGAAATACTATAAACTATCGAAAAAATTTGTATAAATACCGATACACACATAAGTATTATAAATAAATACAATAAATAACGTATAATAAATAGCATCATCATAATATATATAGATATATATAAATATATAATAATAAAAAAAATAATAATAATAATTAAGAAACAATAAGATGATTACGAAGAAAGTTCTGCAAGAAAGTGCGCTTTCAAACTTTTCTTGAAAGAAGCAATCGACGGGCTCGCCTGGATGTGGGAAGGGAGTTTATTCCACAACTGCACTGCACGACAAGAAAAGGAGTTGAAAAAGAAATTAGTATTACAGCTGGGTTGAACGAGCGTCTTAGTGATGCAGGGACGTCTAGAGCGGGTGGGAGGGGGCAGCAGCTGGAACCGGGAACGAAGGTAGGGTGGGGAGTTAGGGTCGCGAAGTATATTATAAATAGTGGACAGGATATGCACATCACGGCGAAGACGAATTGGGAGCCAATTTAACCGAGCACGAAATTCGGAAACATGATCATATTTACGGAGACCGAAAATAAACCGAATAGCCAGGTTTTGTAAGCGCTCTAATTTATTTAAAAGCTCCACGGTCACATCTAAATAACAAACGTCGGCATAGTCAAGTATGGGGAGAAGAAGAGTTTGCGCTAGCATAATTTTAGTATGAAAAGGGAGAAAATATTGGAGTCGTTTGAGGGAGTGAAATGAGTGGTGCATACGCCTGCTGACCTCATTAACATGAGAGGTCCAAGACAAGGTACAATCCATTATTATGCCTAGATTTTTGGCTTTGTCAGTATATGCAATGGACGTTCCATCATAGACCAACGCAGGTACTAAGGACCAATCAAGCTTGCATCTTATTCTGCTACTACCAACAATCATGGCCTGCGACTTAGCGGGATTAACTAAGAGGCCAAACGACTTAGCCCATGACTGGATAGCCAACAAATCGAAATTCAGTGCCGAAATTGCCTCAGAGACCTCACCTACCTTAAAGTTACGATAGAGTTGAAGATCGTCAGCATACAGATGGAAGGGAGAAGAAATTACGCGGGAAATATTATTAATAAAAATTGAAAAGAGTAAGGGAGAAAGTACGCCGCCTTGAGGTACACCAGCAGTTAAATTAGACCAGGATGACGAGCCATCATTAGTTTTCACACACTGCTGGCGACCGAAGAGATAAGAAGAGAACCAACTAAGGACAGTAGAGGAGATATTAACAGCCTGAAGAGTACCCATGAGAATGTCCAAATCAACGGAGTTAAATGCACTACTAAAATCCAACAAAGCAATAGCAGTGAGCTTCGTTTCATCCATAGCATGACGTATGTCTTCAGTGATGTTCAGTAAAGCACTAACAGTACTATGAGATGGACGAAAGCCAGACTGATATGGACATAAAAGGTTATGGGAGATGAGGTGAGAATAAAGTTGTCTATGGACAATGGACTCAAGAGCTTTAGAGAGGATAGGAAGAATAGAAATAGGACGGTATTGTGAAAGTGATGTAGGATTTGGGATTTTAGGGAGAGGTATAACAAAAGCCTTTTTCCATTGTGCTGGAAAAACATTGCGCGAGAGAGAATAATTTATGATATGAGTAACAACAGGTGCAATGTCCTCCAACACAGGTAGAATCATGTCGAGGCTCAAATTGTCACTGCCGATGGCTTTGGTGGAGATTGAGCGGACACATTTCATTACAATTTCTTCTGAGACCATGTTAAAAGTAAAAGGGGGACAAACAGGTGGAACAAGATTAGAAAGAGAAGAAAGGGTACTGGATTTAGTAAGATGGTTAAGAATGACAGGGGGAGTCGAAAAATGAGAATTTAGGGCATTGAGATCCACGTTGCTTTGACAAACATCCATGGACTCGCCCACGCCAATAGAATGCAAAAATTTCCAGACCTGAGCCTGAGAAAGATTTTGAATGGTGGAATGAATATAACGGCGTTTAGCATCCCTACACATTCTGTTGCAGAGATTTCGTAACTTCTTATAGGCTTCGAGGTTTAATAGAGAGGGCTCACGTTTAAGACGACACTTGGCTCTATCACGCTTCACCATAACCCTTCTAATCTCAGGCGAAAGCCAAGGAGCTGGTGCGTGTCTGACACGTACTGGACGTACTGGTGCATGAGAGTCATAAATTTTTACAAGTTCAGTATTAAGAATATCAACCTTAACGTCAATACTGTCAGACGAAAAAAGCAAAGACCAGTCAACCCGACCAATATCCTCTCTCAAACGAACAAGATCCATATGCTTAAAATTGCGCAATAGACGGACCTTTCCTTTAACTTTAGGTGGACGCACTCTGTAAGAGAGAAAAATTAAATCGTGATGTGAAAAAGGAGCATCCATCTGCCCATGCGAAAGGACCAGCTTAGGGTGAGAAACAATCATTAAGTCAATCAGGGAAGGTCTGCTGTTAGGGAAGTAATGGGTCGGTTTCAATGTCGTCAGCACTTGGAGATCAAGCGCAGACGTCAAAGCTAATAACTTATCCGAACGGTAGTTATTCTTGAGAATACAAGTATTTAGGTCGCCCATAAGAACAACATGATCAAAAAGGGGAACCAAGTCTACAAGAGTACCTTCCAAGGTGTTAAAGTAGTCTGTTTTGTCATTTGGGCTATATAAAACACCAAGCAGAATTTTTTTTATGGTGGACTACTACTGAAAGAAACAGATATTCCAAAGATCCAGTATACTGTGACTGAGAACTGCAAACAACGTCAGCAGGAATGTGGCTACGTAGGTAAACACCAACACCACCACCCCCGCAGCCCGTACGGTCATTGCGAAAGAGTTTGTAGCCTGGAATGGAACAGCTAGTCGAAGGTAATGAAGGCTTCAGCCAAGTTTCCGATACGAGAATACTATCAACTACGCCGGCGCTAAAAGATGTGAGAAGATCGTTGTAGTGAGCGGGAATGCTCTGCGCGTTGATGTGCACTAGGGAAAGAAATTTTGAGTTATTGCTAAATATATTAGAAAGCTTATCTTCAAGAGGATCAGAGTCAGAAAGACTAGAATTAAGACTTTGCGCACTTTCGTAATCATCGGAAGAGCAAGAAAAATATTCATCTTCTACAATCATTGAAAAATAAATATGTAAACTTAATAAATACGTAAAATACGAAAATATTATATAGATATAAAACAAACAAACAAAAAATATTTAAAGTAAAATAAAAAAAAATTAATAAATTAAATTAGCCAAAAGAACTCACTGCCTAGGTTGACATGTTGAGCAACTCCAAACTTACAAAAAAAGAGAAAACTTAAAAATTAAAAATGTGACAGTATAATTACAATTTCAAATTAATAAAATAAATAAAATGAATGGAAAAACACAATTTGAATTGGAATTTGCTGTAAGTATAATGTTCCATAGCCATAAGAAAAGTGACAACAGAGAAGGCTGTATGCATTAAAGACTCTGCCTGTCTATGGGGAGCATAAAAGTAAACAAGAAAAAAGACAAAAAAAAGTGAAATTGACATTATGTGGGTGAGATTGTTTTAACTAAAATAGGAGGTATTACAATTTTGAGT
>NW_020656110.1:0-16343 GCF_003589595.1 Hyposmocoma kahamanoa
GCACGTTTCTGCAGGACAAAGATTCTATTGATATCGGCGGCATTACCTCAAAGCAAAATGCCGTATGTCACTATTAACTATTGTACCAGAGCAATGAAGACCTCAACTAATTTAAAAAAAAAATTGTGTCCGCTAATGTAACCGCCACAGTGCTAACAACCAAGCAATGGTTTCGGAGTATACCCATGAAGCATTAGTAAGTATATGCACAGGGTGGCCATTAGCACATACCATGTATTTGATAAGATCAAACTTATCAACCCGTTTAATTATGTGTAAATAGACAGTATAACTTGAAAGAGGCGTTATGTTGTGAACAAGGTTATAGATGAATTAAAGATAAGTTGATGCGACAAAAAGGCTCTCCCAATGTACATATTTTATCGAGTGACAACTTTCCACCACGTAGTTCAATATTGTTGCAATAGATGGCGCATCAAAACATTGAATTTAATCTTCTTGAGGTGCCATCTATCATTATGGCTATCTGTATTTTGTAACAAAGTTGCACGGAACAAGGATCATGTGCTAGGTCTTGTGCTAGGACCTAGCACAAGATCCTTGTTCCGTGCAACTTTGTTACGACAACAACACTGTATACAGTGTATACAGTGTTGTTGTCGTCGTCGTTATACGTCCCATCGCTGAGGACGGATCCCCCTAATGAGATGCGGTTTTGGTACTACATTATTAGTGAGAGTCATTGCTACTAAGTATTCACAGATGTACGTAATTTAAAACATAAAGTCATATCGTGTGATAAGTCTTATAAATTCTACAGTATTGTAAAGAAAAAAACAACAGCAAATGTAGGTATGTAGATTCTACCGGATTATGCCTATTAAACTGTAGCATTTATTTGGTAACCTCGGTGGCCCAAGGTTTGCAAAACGGTTGGAAAATGGTCTCTTCTAAATTGGTTCTGGCCTGATGTTCTATGTAGTGCGCTGGTGTGAATTCCGTTGTTTTGGTAGTCATAGTAGGGAGGGATGCTGCAGACGTCTGTATCCGTATAATTATCTGCGTCCACATCCGACATCCGAATCAATTAATAGTGCCTCCGAGGCCGAACGGTTACCATGCCTCGCGGAGGTCCCAGGTTCGATTTCCGGGACGGGAGAAATATTTGTATGGCTTACATTTATTTCTCTCGTGAGTTTGGGTGTAATTTGTGGTTGTATATGTGTGTGTCCATGGCACCCGCGACACAGGGTTTCCCTAGTGCGGGGCTATGTTGAGTTTGTGTTATTAAAAAAAAAATTAAAAAAATATGCTAATTCAATGATTACAAATCCATAAAGATCCACAAAACAATTTATTTTTTCACACCACATGTGCAGATTTCAACGATGAAAAATTTGCATCCGGGTCCGCACATGCAGATGTCGTGATAATCCACATCTGCGGCATCGCTGACTTTACAGGGATTTCTCTAGTTTGAGGCCAAGTAATTGATATTAAGGATGCACTTGCTTCGTATTACTATTTTAAATTGTGTAATAGGCGCCCGGCAGATTATAGCCTTACACTGTCTGCATTGAAGACACTGTTGTTCAACACTACATGTATTATGTTTTGAACCAGTAGTATCAGTCAAACATCATTATCTCTAATCAATTCCAGGAATTGTTACGTTATCAACCTTATCGGAGTAGAATGTCGATACAAGCGAATCTGCTTTCTCCTTTTATCAGACATTTATTACCGGCTTTGTATCTTGCAATTGCGATTTTACTCTTCCCCTCTGTTGCGAGCGAAACCAAGCACTATATTTTTATCGACTACCATAAGCAGAGCACTTAGACGCTCGACAAGAGGCACAACTGGTATGTGGGGGAGCTTCCGGTTCGCGGTAGTGTTATCCCTACTAAATACCAAACGGTTAACAGTTCTGCTGTTGTAAACTGCAGGCAGTCAACGATTTTAGTAGTCTACAGTAATGATGCAACGGAAGTGTCGTAACGAAAACAGATGTCAAAAGTAAATCTTAGAGGAAACGGAAGCGGCAGCAGAAGTTTGCCTGGAAAAAATGGCTGCTTAGCAAGAAGGCCGCCTGTTGTACATTATCTTACTCTGTGATACTTACATTACTGTTCTGTTTCTGTTTTGTCATTTTAATTTTTAATGTGCAATAAAGAATATTTCATTCATAATTTAACTGCAATTATTACAAAACACAAAGCTAATACTAAGCTAAAGCTGCCTGTGTATGGCCGGCCTAATAGTGCTTCTTTCTCAAAATCCGTGGTGCTACTGATTTGACGAAATTGTGACTTGTTGATCAATGGCAGCTTCAAGCTGTTGCCTATGACTGCAAGAGCGGTCCTTGTATGTTGATCATTGCCTAACTGCTCGAACAGGTCGTGTATGGCCACCCTTACTGCTACTTTTGTTGCGACGACGACGGCGGCGGCGTAGATGCGCGCGTGACGTGGAATGAAGAGTGCGGGCGGAGGTAACTGCGCGATAGCAGTCGACAGCTCGAGCAGTCAGTGTATGTCAGGCGACTGCTTGACTGCACGAGGGAATTTCGTAGTCGCAACTGCTCGAACGGTTTGGTGTATGTGTGTACATAGAAAACTGTAGTTTGCTATGTGGTCGCAGCGTGAAGCAGTCGATACTAGCTGCTTCTAGCTGCCCGTGTATGGCCAGCCTTACATACAAAACTTCAATTTATTGCTCTATTCTATAGTTTGACCGAGGTGCCACATCTAGCGCCGACACGTAAGACTGTGTTAGCGCCAGAGTGCAATCAACACCTGGACACCTAATCTAATAGGCGCGTGGTCGAAATGCAATACTTAGTTATATTTTCCCCTGTGATTGGAAATTCGGGTGCCAATTGTAGAAGCAATAGTCCTATTACTTCGCTTGCGTCACACGAGACGCAGGCTCTTTGAAGACCCTTATTGACTGACCAAAAACCCTGGTCCCGTACGCGCCGCACACTCTGTACTGCACTTCTGCATTTATTGTTCTGTGGCCTCATCCGCGTCTTTCCGTCTTACCGCACGGGAGAACTAACCTCCAAAATAAAGCATTACTGACCCGGTCACTGAACTTACTCAATGACATGCACCGCCGATCGAATTGATTTATTTGAATGTGGATTGAGGTAATTCGTAAAGGTCATATTATTTGTATTATGTTATTTTTATATTTAGTTCATTTGTAACTCAGTGATGTTTACCCATTTCTGCCGCTAAGCAGTAATATGAGCTTTACTGTGTTCCGGTTTTGAAGGGTAAAGTATAAGTTTCAAAGGGCTCAATAGATAACTGAATTTCTACAGATTAGGAACCACCAACGCTTGCTACGCTCCTGACGCCTCTTTCGCCTCCTCCACGCGCATGTCTTTACGCATTTAGTACTAGGACACCCCGATATGTACGTCGAAGTTTACCACTGCCTCAGTGTCCATCCAAATGCGCTCTATGAATTTGTGACGTCAATCTACTAATGTCCATCCTTTAAACACGACGTGAGAGAATGTAAAATTATTTATTTAAATAAAATCGTTTGTCATCCTGAGTATAGGTACTCCTAGCCAACTGAAACAAAGTAGCACCTTATCATTACACCTTACATGCTCGTGGCATATAAAACAAAGTATACCTAAAACCATTTACAAATTGTCATTGTTTGATTATAATCTTTCTTTGAGAGCGGTGGCAGCTCCAATCGAGAACGGTTGCTTCTGAAAAGACAGTTCGAACCCTGCGCCGTCATGTACCTATGGATCACAATCCCTGGGAAACTTGCGAAATCCCCAACCCGCATGGAACAGCATGGTGGACCATAACCCTCTCCTTGGAGAACATTCATGTCTAGCAGTGAATCCTAAAATAAAAAGGTCAGGTCACTTAGTATTATAAAAAAAACTTCGGTGTCAGCCACACCTGGGCAGTGCCCTGCGAATTCCAGCTGTTTGGCACACATAGTACAGGGAAATTTCCTAGTTTGAAACCCGTTAATTGGTCTAGTTGTCTGGCACATTATCATTATTTATTGTTTCTATTATTACTACCACTAAAACATTAAATTGACAAGTTTCTTGTGCCTGTAATTTCACCAGCACCCTTACACTTCAAAACTAGACCGCAGTAATGCTTACGTTGCTGCTCGACAAACTCTTACACAAGTAGCTCTACTGCGATTAGAGTTGGTGATAATGAGATGCGTTTCATGCACTATAGTGACGCGAATAGTGTGCATGCGGTCTCTCACCAAGTGGTATTGTGTTAGATAAACCAGACTGTGAATCATTCACGGTCTAATAGCATTGTCAGGGCCACTTGAGCACATAATGCTTGACGCGGTCATTGTTCGTCCCTGTTAAAATATGTTTCTTATATTTATGCCAATTGATGTTTTATCTGCTTTTGTGGTTTACCAAGTGAAGGGTACTTTTTTGTTTAAATTTATTGGAGCTGAATAAAGGGTTTTTTTAAACTTTATTTAATTCGGAACTTTTGTAGTATGTATATGTCAGTTCCATCGTATCCTAAACTGTAGCTTATGTCGGCGGCGCTGCTGGAGATGAATAAAGTTTACATCTTGTTTATTTTGTTCCACATTATCGAAAACATTTATTTATTTATTATTATAGAAGAAAGAAAAGAATGGAAATGCCGTCGAGCTACATTTGTATCAAAACCGGTGTCGCCACATGCACACATTTGAAAATGTAATCTTACATTAGTACTAAGATAACATAATTTTGATTGGTTATAAATTATCAAACGAAAATAAACAATAATAAAAAACTTTTTGTAAAAAAAACTGAAACTTATTTGGATCTAATAAGGTTTTATTATTACTAGAGCTAAGAATCCTATGTACATAAACTTCTTGGAACAAAAGCAAAAAGTTGACAGTGTACAGATAGGGATGTGACATTTAATTGATATCGACATTATGTTTCATAACTAGCGGAATATTGAACTAGGCATTGGTTTATACTTGCTATAATTAGGGTTAATCACGGAGTATATGGAAACGACATTTCAAGCAATTTCTTCGAAAACTAAATAAAAAAAAAATGTTTTATTCCTTCATTTTAAAGGGATAGTACATTTGTTACCAAATACGCATAAGGTTTTACTACACGCGAATATTAATTGATATTAACTATGCAGGCGTGTGCGTATACGTAGCTACGTATTTCCTTATAATTACATGACATATTTTATTTTTATTTTATATTATTATTTGATAAGTAACAATTTTAATTAACAATTAAAACCTCGGCCTACCTCTGCTGTTATTGTTATCCCTAATAAAGGGCTCATATGTGTAGCATTATTTTAAATTTAAGACATGTATACCATATGAATGCAATAAATATATTGAGTATTGAGTACATGCTACAATCACAGTATTAATGGTTTATTATACTGTCATCGTACTTTCATTAACCTACTAGATTTCAAGTCAGTCCGATCACTGGAAGGGTTGAAATTGAAACAGTGACTATTTTTAAGATCGTATTACACAAATTGTACATGCTAGCAATAAGATAAATAAATAAATAAATAAATAAAAATAAATAAATATTAAAACACAGTCATCATAAAAACCTTTATTCTCCCTGAAATATGATATATTATTTCAACAATTACCTCTTTCTGAACTGGCTGAATATGACTACACCTATAGCATCGACGAGCTTGTCAAGAAAATAAAGATACTTCTTTCCGAAGGCGAAGAAGCGAATCATTTGTTTCATGAAAACTTGACGAAAAATAACTGACATTGCTTCAGAAATGTTTTCACATTTAGATGTGGTCTATAATTTGTGAAGACGACTCTGAGTTTCATGTCCACCTGATTAACTAAATGATTTATTTCTTAATAAATTTTTCAGTTGTTATTCATATGTATGTAATTTAATGTGACGTCATAAATGCCTATAGCAAATGGTGCTACATTTAGTACGTACCCAGATTTTATTGCCTGTTGCTTCAGCCCATTTCTCCTTTAAAAAGGATCCGGCGGGAAACTAAAAAAAAATCAATACAAAATTGCAAATGTAAATCATGCCTGTGATAAAACTAAGAACTCAAACGGATGAAGGTGACGTATAATAAGCAAGTAGGGAGATAGGAATCATATAGATAAGAGAAAGAAAATCTCCAATCTCATAAAGTTCATTTGATACTCCACGAGCTTACGTGCAATGTAAAATTATCGATACTGTACCTCTTCTATCTATATTTCCTATCTTTCCATTCATATAACATTCATATAAACAATTTATTATTTACACATTGGTACCGCCATAATAAAAAAAATGTTGCACTAAACCAAAACCGGGTTTCTAAATACAGAGTTTCTACCTATCTGTATATCTATATATAATTTGATTACAACACGCGGACCTAGTACTACTAGAAGTAGAAATACGACGCTAGTACAAGCAATTCATTGAGCGTCATTCGAATTGTTCTTTTGACGGCGGCTATGGCTAGCAACCAATGTATATTGTTATTACCGGGTTGCAAGAAAATAGTTTCGTTTCAGAATTATAGTATTGTATTGTTCAAAATATTAGAAAATACAGAGTTTTAGTACTTACCGAAATGTGAAACGTGAAAAAAATGTGAAATGAAATCACTCCAAGAGTATTTTTTAAACTTTGGCTTTTTACGCGACATGATATAATGCACAATTATTGATATTTCTATTTTTTCCACAAAATAATGATATGTCGCATTTGAACGACGACTGACGCGCTGTTGACACTCATATGAACGTCTGTTCGTAAGCTAGGTAACGTGACCCCGCCCACTAACCAGTCTATTACTACTATTTATGTGGGCTGAGGTTTCGGCAATAGCTTCACACACTTAATATTTACATACATTGTTATAATAATTCAAGACTAGGGTGAGAGCTCGTTACAGCCGAACACGTCGTTCTTATGATCAGTTAAAAGCAACGCAATTAAAATAATAAACTATTTATAAATTATTCTATTAAATAGTATATTTTTTATCGAGGGACTAAGAGGGTTTATATCGGCTTTTAGTCTTAAGGTGAAAATTTTACTTTTCGCTTTAATTGCGAGAAAAAAATTCAATCATTTCCGGTCTGCAACAAAATTATGAAGTTTAGCGGTATTTTTTCCAACCAGACACAGACAAAAAAAGGCACTTACGCGGGAAAATAATATGGCACCACCGTCTATGCGGAAAAGGCATGGAACTAAAACCGAGCGTACTAATGGCCGTTTGAGTTTGTTCAATCGAAGTAAATTAAAAAATTGGGTACATTTACTCCCTAGCGATTACGGATGCACTTTACTCCCGCTAAGTAAGACTCTGTTGACATACTTTTAGAACATGAGAAGTAAAAACATATTTTATTCCTATTGTTTACATCAGATTCAAAATTTTAAATAAAAAATATTAAAAAAAACAACATTTAAAAAGCATCAATTACCTACCAATATTTTAAGATTGGGCCCTGACAAATTCGAACTTATGACGGGGTAAACTGTCAAAATATATGTCAAGATCTGCGCGACTACTCAGGCTATTGTAGTTGTAACACTAAGGGCCGGATGAGATGACAAGAATTAAGCGCAGGTTTTGCTAAAGCGCGTTACAACTACACAAATTTTATTGAAAATCAGCATCTCTAAAGAACGTGGAACACACAGAGAACAGGTGCGGGTCGGGCGCGAGTCGGGTCGGGTTTTGTGGAGAATAGTAACGCCTACGCTTTGATAGTACTAAATTTGACAATACTGGCATCCCCCAATCGGGGACTGCCTTAAGTGCCAAATTCAAACGATTAACCATGTACTTTCGACAAGACTGGATTTCTTCCCCTCTGACTCTTGCATTAGTCAAGTATCTGTCCAAAACTGCTGTCATCAGCATACCCAAAGGCACCTGGAATTAATATAATATGCACCAGAAATAGAGTTGCGGACAGTACGGAACCCTGAGGAACTGCCTGAGGAAAAGGCATCTATAGCACAATGTTCGGAAGAGTGGCTTTTTAAGACCACAGAGGATCGAACGTTCACTCAAGATCCGAAATCCAATTACAAAGGTCAGTGGGAAGCCCATCAGAGGGAAGCTTGCTTTCGTGCCAGACCTTGACAAAGGCTTTAAAACTATCTAAAGATACTGCAATGGCTTCGCCATGGCCTTCTATAGCCTCACTCCATAAGTGAGAAGCGTAGACAAGAAGAACCTCAGTAGATCACCCTCTTGCAAATCCGTACTGGCTCATGCGCTCGTCCCGCGCCCTCGCTCGGTGCGTTGACGTTCATATAAATACACGGAATTAGACCCGCCGCGATCCCGACCCGACACGCGCCCGACCCGCACCCGCACTCTGTGTGTTTCACGCTTAAGGAAATGCCGTACTCTGACCGAATGCAAGTGGTTACCGAGAGTAATTGCTATCTAACATTTCCAAATATACGTAACTTATATGGCACGAAACGGCGTCGTCGTGAATAGCAACCGTTCTTCCACAGTTTTTACAGTACATTTTGTCCAAATTGTCACAATACATGGAATCATAGGTTAATATCATCTAATCCATACTTCCAAGATTAGTTAATGAACACTTCCTTTTGTTGTGGCTACGAAATTGGAGACAAGCGTAGCGATGTAGCGATTTCTTCTTTCCTTGTGAAAGGGTTCGTCCAGAGAAGTACTGCCACCTTACCTTTACATTATTTCGTTCTGGTTTTGAAGGACAAGTGTGCTGGTGAAATTACAGGCACATGAGACTTGTCAACTTTAGTCTGAGGGTGGCAGGCGTGTCGCTTAACACCACGCGCACGCCGCCATCGCCGCTTCTTCAACCTGTTTCCCTGACCCCGGCAAACTGTGCCATAGTCTCTCCTATTTCAAAATTCAGAATAAAAAAAGACAATCTTAATTAGGTACTCAAGGTAATAATAATTAGTTATTATCTCAATGTATAGAAACAGATCTAACATTAAATAAATACCAATATTTTTTCAAAGTCAAAGTCAAAGATTATTTATTCCATAGGTAAAATAAATTTACACTTGAAATCGTCAAATTTAAGCTACTGCTCGTTCACTACGCTGACCTCCCTGAAAAGAACGAGCAAGAAACTTTTCAAATAAACTTAAATGCTATGGAATACACTTTGAATCAAATTTGTGTGGATTCTGGAGCCATGTCGTCTTTCCATACATCTTTATCTAACACGTAGTCTTCAATTTTGTAATATGATTTTTCGATCAAAATATTTTTAATGTAGTTTTTAAACTTAGGAAATGATAAACTTAATATATGCTCCGGAATCTTATTGTAAAAACGTATACAGTTCCCCATAAAAGAGTTGTTTACCTTGGTTAAACGAAATCGTGGTACCATGAGTTTGGACTTAGCTCTAAGGTTAATATTATGGATATCTTCTTTCTTATTGAAATTATGTATATTTTTACGAGCATATAAAATATTTCAGTAAATGTACTGTGATGCCACAGTCATGATACCAGTCTCCTTAAACTTTTCTCTGAGAGAAACCCGAGAGCCTAGACGGTACACAGAACGAATCGCTCGTTTTTGCAATACAAATATGGTTTGAATATCTTCCGCTTTACCCCACATGAGAATCCCGTAGGACATTATACTATGGAAGTAACTAAAGTAAACTAGTCTAGCAGTACTAACATCAGTATTTTAATGGAATCTAAGTTAGAGCCTGGAGTCTATAAAGCAACTAGACCTGTATTAGAGCTTACCGTTGTGGTTAACAACGGAACGTACACACGGTCTATAAATGAACCACTACCGCGCTTTACCTGGCCAATCTATTTCCTTCCCCTATACGTCACATTCCTTCATTGTCACAAAAAATACCTCACGTTTACCTTACGCCTCTCGTTAACATGTCATGGCAATCCCTTGACGTATTTCGTTTTGTTCACAACCATTACAAGGCGTTGTTTTGTCTTTTATTGCTGCGGAATAAAGCGTTTCCATGAACTCGTAAGGAAAATTTTGTATTGTCTTTAATTGAGACCGTCATGGGGATAAAAATGGCCGTCTGTGATGTGACGTCTGTGCTATATACATAAAATACAACAACAACGTAACAATTTGACGCACGGTGTTTTGTCATATAAATAATTTCGGAACAGAGTGCTAAAAAAACCGAACTCAAAAGTTCGTGGAAGTACATCCATTTGCCAAGAACCACGATCTTGCCCAATACGTCTTGGATACTTCTTCTTGAGTTGTGTTACAAAATTTGTTTAAAATTTCATTACGTATTGTGCAATGAAATCTAATAGGAAAAAATATTATTTTTGCAATCCATCTTTTAGATAATGTTAATGTGATGAATAACATGAAATTGTAACTAAAATTAAGTCTAACTTACATATTAATTTTTACAAGTTACTTTGTTTTTCTGCGTATTATTTTTTTCATTTCATTTACGTGTACAATATGTTGCGTACTGTAACTGATTTCGAGGGCATTTACAACAAACACTTGACCTGTATCGCATTAACAACTCTATCAAATAGTAAATACGATTTAGTCTTGTGTAACATTTTTTATGTACTATTATTTTGTAGGTTTTCCCAAAGTTATTATTCGTATTTTCCTTGGAATGTTTAAACTTGATTTTTTTTTTTTTTTGTTTCCTATGCGTCATAACTCTTAGAGCGTTTGTGAACTACGTCCAATTCGTATCAGGGGGTCTACTCTCGATGTCCGTCCGACATCCATCCGAAACAATTACTGTGAAATAAGTAATATTCGAGAAAATTAAAAGACAAGTATCAAGTATGAAGGTTCATTCTCATCACGCGTCTTTTCATTTGGTCAAGTATTGCTTATTTGGCAGTAATTGTTTCGGACGGAGATCGAGAATAGACCCCCAGTTCCGAACCCGAGAAATGACGGTCCGAAATATCACACGAAATATCATGTACAAGCGATATTCGTATTTTCTGGGATTGGAATCGGACTTAGTGCACAAGCGACATCCCAAGTGGGTCCGAGTTTTCTAGATTTGTTTTTGGATTTTCTCGCTCGATTAGAAATCGAATACGAAACTCACTTAACCAGGAGACGGAATTAGCAAAGTGTCTAAATGTCAAATAATACATGTAGAGTTGATAATTTTGTATGTTAGTTCTTAAGGTATATATCATATAGGTCATGTTGCGTGATTTAAATGAATAAATAAAAATAACTCCATGCGAATCAAAAAAAGGAAACAAAAGTTATAATTACACTTACGACTTTTCTTCTAAATACACTACCGTCGTAATAATTGCAAGTTACATAATAAGAAAGATATTCAGCAAAATACTATACAATTTTTAGAGGAGGATTCATTCCATACGTGTATTACCATGAAGTTTAGCCAAATAATATATAATCTGTCTAACATCACATTAGTATGGAATTAAGGAAAATTGCAAAGAGGGAAACACTTATTATAAGCAATATTTTATCGGAAAATCTTAAATTGTTTTATCAATAAAGTGACATTTGACCGGCTCATATAATGCCGCGAAACGTAATGGCCGCCAATTTTTGTAACGAAATTCATGTCGATTATATAACGTACAAACTAGATACGATACCGTTCTAATGAAAAAGAAATTAAATGTAACGTTTTTATTGCAGTCTGCTTCAAGATCTTCGACCTGGACCGCGACGGTGTGCTCAACAAGAAAGAACTCATCGACATGGTTGGCATTCTCTGCACAGTCGCCAACGAGTCACTCAAAAACGTAAGTGTCACAATTGTGAAAAATATAGAAAATTCAAGCATAAGAGCAGAAATATCATTTCATCGTCAACCCCGTTATAAGGAGAGGGTTTAGACCATGAGTCGCTGCGCTGGCCCAAGTGTGGATAAGGATTTCTTCACACGTTGTCTTCGAGTTATAATTATTTAGTACCAATAGAGATTCTTGTGAAAAAGTTCATTTAAAACTCTGATTGGCACAGCCATTGTTATAAAGAAAAATTATGTATCAGGCCATCATCAGTTGCCGCTTTAATGAAGTTGTAAAATGAAACTGACCAATCACATGACGGTAATATTTCGTGAAATAGGGTACGAAATTGACACTTTCCAATCACATTCCGTTTATATCACGTGATACGCAATAGGGAATTGTAACTGAATCAATCGCATCAATTTGGGAGTTATATAACAATTACATTGTAAGTGTTCTAAATTAACCATTTCTACATTTCCTGTCTCAGAGTTCCCGAGCGTCCACACCCTCTGATGGCAACGAATCCGAAGGCACTGAGAAAGGCTTCGACCCAGAAGTGATCCTGTTAAACCTTAGAGACAAGCTGATCACTGTACCTCGGAACGGGCGGAAGCCTGTCTTCCAACTAGGAGTTGCAGGCGAGGGAGAAGATATTGTGGTGGTGAAGGAGGTAATATTTGCTTCATATAGCTATAAAGATTGAAATAAAAAGTCAAAACAAACTGGAGTATTCGTATTCGGAGAAGATCTATCCTCTCTGTATACTCTAGTACAGAAGAAAAATAGACTTTAGCTATTAAATTGAAAGGAAAGAATGATAAATAGATTCCTGTAACTATTTTTTAATTTCCCATACATTCTAATGATTAAGTAAGGGAAATTTATGATTTGTGTTAATTTTAAGGAGTGTTTTCAACCTTATATCCCTCAAATACATCGGGTAATAGATATATATGTGTCATTGCGTAACCGTAACCGAATATTAACTTTATATTCTAGCGCTTAAGATACATTGTTAATTGAAGTAGCGGGCCATACAAAAGAGAAAATTACAATGTCATGCATTGACTTACAAATAAAATGTCATGCTATACATTAGAATGAAATAGATTAACTATGGAATCGTCAATTTCCGTTAACGCTCGAGTGACTCCGTCACGTGGTCTTTGGTGCTGAATAGAATCAAATAGATGAATGGGGACCATTTATGTAAAATTATCAATGTCACAGTATTTAAGTTTAAAATATAATCAGGGGATAATTCCGCACCCTCATGTACAAAGTGGCTTAATTCCAAAAGTAACATTCTTGGGAACTTGACTTAATAAATTAAAAAAAAACGTAGTATATATATATTCATATCAAATAGAATTTTGTGATTTTTAACAATAAACAAATGGCATACATAACTGTGCCATACAGCATATCTTGGATCCATGTTACTACTAGTTGGTTGTTACTAAGGGTCAATTTACATTGCCGCGGAACGGAGTGGAACGGACGCGTCAATTTCGCCTCCCGCCCGAACACTGGAATGCTCGAGCATTCGCGACCTCTTTCGCAACTGCGCCTTGAGGATGTAGTATTTCGTCATCCTTTGAAGTCACACTGCGCCTGCCTTTGCGCCAGAATTCGTCGGGTGTCGCCGAACGGCGGCTATGGAAATACCCGCGAATTCGCGAGCATGTGCGAGAGTACGCCGGAGGATGCGCGACTTGTTTTTTTGGCTCGTGTATAGTTTGTGCGTTAGACAATTGACATAATCGTCATTTTGCTATGTACAATTTCGTTACAAAAATTCGCTTCCATTCGGTTCCGCCGCAATGTAAATTGAGCCTAAGACTATGGATTCAAGATTTCCAAATTTAATGGTTATTATTATTATTTTGGGTTGGTATTTAGTTTAAACTATCGTTCACATGCCTAAAATCACCGACAATGACACTGGTAACCGGGGTCAGAGACTTAGGTTCAAGAACCGGTGAACGCATCGAACTGCACCGTTTTCAACATTTGCGCTGGTTGATTTTCGGCGGTTGGATTTATGTCGTGTGTTACATAAATCCAACCGCCAAAAACTGCGTTACCGAAATAAAATATAATATTACAGTGTATTTATTTTAGATAATCTTTTCCTTAGGACATAAACCATGAGAGCGAAGGTCTAATAGCGAACGATCTTGCTCTGACCCTGGAAGACTTCTTAATATGGAGCGTGGAGACAGCTGAAAACCTCGTTTCACCATTCTTGGAGTTGGTCTTCGAGGTTTGCCACATCGTGTTGGGGTTAAGACCGCACTGCAAGCATCAGGAGAGAGATATTGGTGAGTTGACATCTCCTTCTTTATTAACAGCCCTAATCTTTTAAAATTGTTTTTCAAAATTGTATAACGGTCACGGAGGACGAGTAATCATCAATAGTTCTATAATAAACTACAGTGTCTTTTTTGAAGACTTTAAGTAGTCATGTAGTTGTTGTTGACAGTTTTATCGTTGGATTTTGAAAGAAGGTAAAATTTTGTCAAAAATTTCTGTATTGTGAATCTTCTTCTTCTTCGTTTTGCTTAATGGCGGTTCCTTCTTTTTAAGATTTCGCCAGTGTCGAGTTTTCCGCTTAGCAGAATGTAGATTATGTTTCTGTAAATATGGCCGCCACAAAGAGGATAGGCAAATTGAGGCGGCGTGCTTGGATTGAGTCGGGATTCCTTAAAACGGGCCGATACGGGTATTTTAGTTCGAGATTCGTATAATTTCACGTTTTAATCTTCGATTAAGTCACAATAACACTATCCTATTCCACTTTAAACTAGATTTCACAAAATAATTGAAAGTCAAAATAAAAACGACACTTTTCCCTCCAAAAGGTCCAGAGCGAATCCTGTATTGTGAATGTTACCACGTTCTAATGATTACTAATTTTATTGCCTTCTTTGTTCCGATTTTGACAGTTGGCTTACTAATGGCTTACTAATCGAAATCAACTTTCACACACACTTTAATAAGGACCCGGCGAATTTGATCTATAATGAGTCAGAATGAAAAAATATAAAATATGACTCCTCGTTGTATTTTAATAAACGTAGTTCTAAATGTAAAGTCCGTCTTTTGAAAATGGCGTACGGTTTACAACCACATATTTTATTATTTTAGTTCTGCTTACTGTGCACCCTATTTTACGCTGTCGTTTGTCTACCTGTGCGCATACGTAGGCAATTAAATTAATGTCTAACGAACATTCAGCCAATGTAAGAGATACACAGCCTCATCGAGATTGTATTTTTACCAATAAACCTATTACAACTTATCAGTTTAATTAGGCATCAATACTACGGTGTAGTATTGGCCCCTACAAATGGAGTAAAATTAGAGTTAATTGTGTAAAAGTGTTGCCCGCTCGCAAGCTGGCAGTGATTTCAGTCGCTAAATATTATATGGACTAACGACTGAATGTTGCTATTTATGAAATAAATAGCCGGTCTTGTTTTATTGTAATTTATTATTAATCCAATTGCTGGGCACATGTTCGTTTGTGTTGTTAATTTTTGAAAATTACTATACAGACTAAATGTAGAAGTATGTCTTTTAAAAATACGAATAGGAGACGTATTTTAAAATTTTTCATATTAATTTGTTATCGGTTTGTCGTCATTAAAATGTATGTATAATTAAAAATTGGTTTCGATTTGAATAGACCAACTGTCCACTGACCAAATTAAAGAGTACACAGTAATACGACAATATAGAACTCACTACTAAATATTGTATTTGACCGGTTAATCAAGTAACAGCTAAACCTTTATACTATGAATTCTCACTAATAATCGTCACTTAGAAACTAAAGTCATAGGCACATGACGCCACAGAGATTCGAACTGTCGACCTCTCAATTGATAAGCAGCCGTTCTACTAGGCTACTACCGCTTAGTAATCGTTCTCTCACAAAATACACTTAATTTTTTTGTTTTAAATAAAATATATTTGCGCATTTGACCTCCATCTCACCTGATGGAAAGTGACGACGATGGAACATGCACACCTAAATAATGCCTATGCACTCTCGCCTTGAAAAGTCTCAAGTTATAACGTTCAAGGAACAAGTCTGCAGGCAGGGAATTCCACTCCATAGCCGTTCGCCATATAAATGTGGAAGCGTAACGCTTCGTGCGTATCTTTGAATTATTGATGTACTACATTGAATGGGCATTTATTTGGCAAGCATGAACATATCGTGTCATCAGGCGAATGTATTTTCCTTTCAAATAATCCTTCTAGAAATTCTGTACACGTAAATCCGTAAATAAAATCAAGCTCGTAACTATAAAAAAACAATGAAAGACGTAAACAGCAATATCGCAATATCTGTTATCTAAACGAAGCAATGGCGCGCACTTGACACACATGCTAATTTCGCACACAATTATCTACCACTTGTTATTAACTGTCACTATTGCTTTCATAATACACACACTTGCATATTTAGCAGTACACTATTACTGCTAAATATAATATCACTAAAATAGTGTTAAATTTGATCCGAAACAAAGAAATTTTTTCATTTCTTATCCCTAATGTTTTCTAAAGACTGTCCTGTTATTTT
>NW_020656111.1:0-23463 GCF_003589595.1 Hyposmocoma kahamanoa
AATGGTAACGCCACAACAAATCGCGATGAAGGTAGTCGTCGACAGCGTAAGAGGGTAGACAGATATGTCTGCCCATAAAGCTGTCATCTGCCGCCGTCCAGTCAACCCGTGACCATGGAGCGTGCAACCGTTCCGAAATATCGGGAAAATAAAAAGAAATCATACCATGGTAAGAAACCTGATACTAGTGATAATCATTTAGTGAATAACCACGAAAGTTTTAAAATCTATATAAAATAGTATTTTATGCAATCGTTTGCATAATGAGAGTACTTAGGCTCAATTTACACTGGCGCAGAGTCGAAGCGTCGCGACGCGTCATGTTTTTCGCCTATAGCATATTCATCTCTAATTTCCCACTATTAAGGTACAAATTTGTGTTTTGCAAATATGGAATCGATTGGTAGCTTCGCGCTTCACTTGGGCGCCGTGAGGCGTCAGACGCGGACCACACTGTGACCTCGGCGCACGAATATATTTAGCACAATAGAACTAAAAAGAGCGCCTTTGTGATAAGGTATAGAAAATTATAATTGACAGATTAAAGTATTGGATTAGAAAATATATATTTAAAGTGTGGTGATAAGCTAAAAAACCGTCTTGGCTTAACGGCTAGATCTACCGCCTCTCAAGCAGAGGCCGTGGCTTTGAGTGCGGACTCGTACTTCTGATGTTTGGAAAATTCCATAAATATGTGCGATATTTAATTTGAAATTTACCATGTGCTTTTCTGTGAAGGAAAAGATCGTGATGACAATGACGTATGTCTGCTGTTCCGCAGCGTTCTCAGCGCTTTGCTCTCGCAGCAGTGTTTAGAGTGAAAAGGGCAGATATTTCAAGATAATGTTCAATATATCCATCTCCCCTTTGTAAACATGCAGACGTTTCTATAGTGCCGGTGTATTGCAGGGGTATAAGATTTACTTTACACACAACCGTACTATACAAAGCGAAAATGGCGGACAGGGCTCAGATGGGTGTTTCGAGACCTATAGTTGGCGCGCGTCAGACGCTAACTAACCACTTCTACTGTATTTATTGTTCTGCGGTTTGAACGATTGTATCATAATGGATAAACGCGTCTCATTTACTTTTACTTTCTTTAGTACTCTTTGATCATCAGTTCCATTAGAAAAACAATACGCCAAGAAAATGTTTAATAGAATCATAATTATAACTTTTTTATTAAAAAACCGACCTCAAAAGTGGAATTACATCTGTTTGGGCGCACGACTCGTTCGTCCCATCCCTGGATATCATAAAAAAAATCTTTTCTAGGTCCCAAACCACTACATCATACTGTAACTACGTAATTTTTCATATTTATTTTTTATAAAATTTGTTAGCATTACAATCCAGAATAATGTTGGTGTTATATCTACTAAAAAAATAAGCCTAAATAAAGATAAAACTGAGCTGTTCCACATATTTCGATCGAGGGCGTATAAATATTTTCTAAGTGAAAGTCTCTGAGTGAAATTTGTGTTATTTCAGTCAACCGTGACCATGGGATCTATACGAAACCAAAACATTAGTTTGTTCGAAAAATATAATGTAAGTATATGATTGTAATGGGATGCGATTGGAAACTTGTTACGCCGAAGGTCATCACGACAATATTCCGTTCTCTCACACAGCTGCGATAATTGCTTCACTCTCCAAAGGACAGAGACCCTCTGGGGGTTCCCGGTGTCTATATGGGTCCCTGTGACTGTGGCAAGTGTTACGTCGGCGACACGAGACGGAACGTGGCTACTAGGCTAGCTGAGAATATCCGATCCATGAAGAGCCAAGATGTTAGTGGATCTGCGGTGGCAGACCACTTTCTGAGCTCCGGTGCTGGTCACTACATTGGGTTTGATAAAGCTAAGGTTTTAGCGCGGGAGAAGTATTTTGTGCCCCGCAAAATCCAAGAGGCTATTGAAATAAGTAGGCGACCAAATTTTAATAGAGACGGAGGCTGGAGCTTGCCACCGACCTGGAAGCCGTATCTTCATGGCGCTCGGTATGCAGCTGCAGATGTTAGTAGTAACGACGTGGTAAGCTCTGTGTGCTGGACTGTTCCCGACAACAATCCTACGGACAGGAGTAGCGAAGAAGAATTCCAAGACGCGCTGATGCAACGTAACAGCCTTCCGAGTTCCCCACTGCGTACTGCGTCATCGGCGCGCGCGCAGAGAGCCGCAGCGCGCAGTGCTAGACGTGACGAGGTCGCGAACGTTGCACTCAACCCCTGAAGAAGACCATCGATTATGGGCGAAACTAGTCGGACCGCTTCCGACTAAAATACTACGTGAGTAAGTCCCGTTACTTTTATATTATAATACATGCGATTTTAGGTCCGTAAAAATAGTTTAATTTCCATTGTTTTTATTTTTTATTTCTGTTGACTTATAATTGATGAAATACATTCTCACCTAATGTTAAGCGACGATGCCACCAATAGTCGTCTAATTTGTGGTCAACTTGATCGAGACGAGATACGATTCTGACTTGCGGTATTCTTCTTTCGCGTCCTCCATTGGATTATTTTGTCGCCCTCCCTTATTAGTACACAGAAATAATTGGCTATAATGTCGATGGAATACTTAAAAGGCTAACGATAGTTCGAGACTTATGAGTAGATATACTCGTAGATGCTGAGTCAACTTTTTGTAATCACACTGTAAATGTTTGCAAGGAAGCTTATATAAGGTTGGGTGATGTACTACGCAGAGCGGAGAATTTTAGCAATGCCATAAGTATAATGCACCAGAAAGAAGTACATTGGAAGGCAACGCGATTATCTGAGTACCACAGGAAGCTAAGTATGCCGGAGAAAATACAAAATCAATTTAACTTTCTAAGGTTAACAATCGACAAGAAGTGGAAGGAACACATCGAGCAGATTTGCATGAACCTAAACAGATTTGTTTACGCTCTATGAATGCCAAAGCAAACTGTCTCTCGAGAAGCTGCGTTGACGGACAACGTTTCATCCGCACTCAGCTTTACGGTCTTGTACTGAGGAGAAACTCAGGAGTCTTAGAAAGAGCTTTTAAGATCCAGAAGAGTGTATTCGAGCGATTTGCGGTGCATGGTTCGATGACAGTTGCCAACCATTGTCCAAAAGGCTAAACATATTGCCTTTGCCATGTATGTACATAAGGTATATCTGCGTATTTGTCAACTCGCATCTTCAGTATTTTAAAACTCGTGGTGAAGTTATTCAATAGTAAAAAAAAAGTAGAGCAAATATTATGAATATTTTATACCAACCTTATTACTTTAAAGTAATTTATAAGAATAACTTTTTTTTTATTTTTTTTTTATTTATACATGACAGGCAAATGACTCCACTCCACCTGATGTTAAGTGGAAAGTGGTATCCAAACGCGAAGGAACCTAGTGCAGCGATGAAATCCTCACTGCACCAGCCACCTCCACCCTGCCTGCCTACAATATGCCTCTTCACGCCTCTGCTTTAACATTGTGTATAGTCCAAACTTATAGTACCACGACTTCTTTTAACCTTGCAAACGACTCTTTTATGGGGAACTGTAGACGTTTTTACAATAAGATTCCGGAGCATATATTAAGATTATCATTTTTTAAGTTTAGACACTACATTAAAAATATTTTGATTGAAAATTCATATTATAAAATTGAAAACTACGTGTTAAATAAAGATGTATGGAAAGATGACATGGCTCTAGATTCCACACAAATTGAATTCAAAGTATATTCCATAGCATTTATGTTTATTTGAAAAGAACAATCCCTAGAGTTTCTTGCTCGTTCTTCTCAGGGAAGTCAGCGTAGTTAAAGAGCAGTAGTTTAAATGTCACGTTTTCAAGTGTAAATTTATTTTACCTTTGGAATAGATGATTCTTTGACTTTGATTTGTAACATTATTTGTTTTATTTAGTTTCATGAATTTTGTGTGATAAAAATCACTATGGCATACACTGTAAAGCTTGCCATGCTGGTGAAATAATTTGCCAAATGTTGCATGGGTGCGCTAGACGTATCCTCCTTTTATAAATTCCGTATACTCATATGTGACTTTATTATACCAAGGACATGAATTGTAGTTTACGGGGAACATAGGTACCGTTTATGGCCTAAACCCTCATCTGAAAGGAGATACGTACCCAGCATTGGAACGTATGAGTTGATGGATAGATACCGGCAGTGTATGCCATTTCATTGAAAAAACGAAACCAAGTACTTCATTGCATGGGTACTATGTTAACGACATGTTTATTGGATGCAGTCATGGTGAAGCTCATTTCTGGTGTAATAAAATTTTCTCAAATTTAAAATTGTCTCATCTACAGGTTGTTAACTAAAGCTCAAATTTTCCCAATATTTTAGTTATTATCCGCTCACGCGATACATGCAGCCGTAGACGCATACCACACACCTAGAGGTGCCGGTGATGATTTTATACCGATTTATCGGATATCGAAGTTATAACAGGTAAAAAAACTAATAGTTATTGCTATTTCGGTAACTACTCTAGCAAACTATAAAGTTTTTAATGCCTGGGTCTGTCATTAAAAAAAAATAAACAACTTCAAAAATACGTCACGCACGACAATCGTGTGTGTTATTGTTTGGGCTGGTGATTTCGGTGTTTATTAATTGAAAACATACCGTAAGTAGCGTTTTTTAAGTTTACCCTGAATATAAATGTTTATAAACTATACTTTAAGGAGTAATTTCATGGTAAACGTTAGAACCACTCAAACGGAATATTATCATATTTATCCAAGTACACCAAAAATTTCATTAGTGCTTTTTAAGTGCAGGATTTGCGGTGTATTACTGCATTTTATTTGAGATGTTTTTGTTGGTAGTACGGAGGGGATTTCATTTAGCAATGCAGAATAATAATTTTTATTTATAAAAACTTGTATTTAAACTGAATGCTTTTCTAATTTGCGAAACCAAATAGCCGCCATTGCGGTAGGAGGAGCGCATCGCGTGAGCGGATATTCGAAGTAATTTTGCACCAGGACTATAAATCAGTTATCGTAGTATAGTAGATAGGAAGAAGTTTATAAATAATTATGATATATTGTTTAAACACAATATAAATATAACACATAATATTATATGACTAACTATAAACTTATATAAGCAACCTATATACACATAAATACATAATATATAATACATACACATATATATTTAATATACATATTTATATAACTGTGTCAGACTAATGAGATGTAGATTGAGACTCCAATATGAAATCGCGGACTAATTGCTTGAAAGCTAGCTTATTCGGCGCTTTTTGAATATGGGGCTTATAAAGATACAGATACATTTATTTTATTATAATTTCATCTAATACAAGTAAAATTAACGTAAAGAAACCTAAAATAAACAGGTAGGTTTGGTACGCGGAATTACATATATTTGTCAAGTTTTAATGAGACCGGTTAACGAATGCGCAAACCCGGATTCTTCCCCTAGTTCGCCACTATACGGAACTTGAAACCTGAGATAATATGAAATCGGTTCTCACTGCTCAAAGTATATTGAGAGAAAAACGCCTTGGATTGGAGAATAGCAAAATTAACCATTAAAATAATTGCTCCTTATAATAAAATTTAGGCGCTATTTATAAAAATGAGTCTTCATACGTGAACAGCCCTCTTAGAGGTGGATGATTTTCTTCAAAATTAAATGGGATCACTACGGAAGTACCCTCTTTCCAACAAAAAGAATAATCGAAACCGGAAAAAAAACGTACAATCGAATTGAGAACCTCCAGTAGTCACACGGCCTGTGAGACCGCAACTTTGCGCGTTCAATTTGAAAAGACAAATGAATATTATCATGACGTTGTATAGCACATGATAAAAATAAGTCTTTTATCCATTGACTTACAAATAAATGGACGACGGGTCTAATACAAAAACCACGAAAAAAATGTCCCAAGTCAACCTATTCGAAATTTAAATTGTTATGTCATCGCAATATCGCGCTGTCCGTAGAACAAATGAAGACTAAAGCGGAGTGTCGCGCTCTGTATACGATTTTAGCGCCTTACAAGTGCGGACACTTTTTAGCGCGGACCCGACGTCCATATAATTGTAAGTCAATGGATAAAAGAGTCCGAACTTATAGGGCGTTAAAATCGTATACAGAGCGTCATTCACGCTTTAGTCTTCGTTTGTTCGACTGACAGCAAAGCAAGCAAAATTAGACAGTACTGCCATGACATTACAATTTAAATTCAACGTTTTAGCTTTTTCATATTCCTTTACTGTCACTACGTTTAAATAGGTTGACTTGGGACATTTTTTTCGTGGTTTTTGTATTAGACCCGTCATCCATTTATTTGTAAGTCAATGCTTTTATCTATATAAATGAAAATAAAAAACATTATATACTTATTATTTTTTTAATTTGTACTCATTAATATATACTTACATTGTATTTATAAATATCCTATAAAAATTCAAAATTTTAGTCATATGACCCAAACCAACATTAAAAATCAAGAAAATAACAAAAGTAGATGAAATTTTCTATCTGAATCGTTAATAGGCACATCATAATTATTACTAAGATCAATCAGAATTATCATCAATAATAATTGCACAATTTTGTAGGAACTCTAAAATCACAATTATTTTTAAATGTTTTTTTTTTCATGATGTTCCACGTAATATCTTAATTCTAATATAATAAAAAAGGAAAACAAAATAAAAAAAACTTCTAATTATTTTTAAGAGTAGGTGCAGGGTCGAGAGCACGTCAAGCTTGACAATTAAGACTTAAATCCAACTCTATGCCGCTTACGATAAGTACGGTCCAAGTACAAAGTGTCAAGCTGTACTACGTGACGTGCTCTTGACTGTACTACGATAACCTATTCCTTATCAGTATCAATGGTTTGACATCACTAAAATCATCATTTTAATTTTCTGGTTCCGCTTCCTCTGCAAGCCGTTCTGATTCATCGTAACTCATTGTCTACAACAAATAGTCTAATAATAAATAATTGAATATAATATTACATAAAATAATGTCACTTTGTAATATACGTAGATAGATAGATATACAATTTATTGCTCACACACAAGAACAGAAACAGTACATAGACAGCAATTAATGCGGGCAAAGGCGGACTTATCGCGATCTCTTCCAGAAAACATTTGAGATACAGGAAAGCTAATCAGAACGGGATACGCAGAGATACGTAGGTGTGCCAATAGCAAAATTTGAATTGTATAGATAGATAACAATTAACATTAATTTTATTAAATAATATAGTACAAATAACATGAAATACTCACCCAGGTTTCAATTTCATTCCATGAATTTTTTTGGAACACGACCGGTCGCGCGCGGAATCTGAGACCGCAAACATAAATAAAGACACATGTGCGCTTGCGACGAATGTCCCAGGGCTACTAACGAGAAGTACCTCATCTCCTTGAGGGTATTATGGTCGCGCAACCATTTATGCCTTATAGTTTTTGTAAAATGACTAAAATAAGGTCACTGCGGTCTTTGAGACCGCGCGCGACCACTGGAAGGTTAATCTTAAAATCTCTTTTTGTCTCTCTTTTTCATTTTTAAAACGTGTAAAAATCTATGATTCATCTGATTGCGACAAAACTTTTCACTTATTCAAGCCACATACGTGAAAGTTTCTGAAATATTAGAATCATTTTAAAATATCAGGTGAGCCAATCAATTCAATTAAAGTTGGTAATGGCTCTGCAACGCATGTTTATGAAATATCTCAGTTAGAAACAACCTGAAAGAATTAAATGGAGCAATCCCATGATTGTTTATCATCTTAGTAACATGATGATTTTGAACTTTCTAGATTAACCTAAGTAAAATGTACCGTAAAAGTAGAGATCCTCGTGAAGGAGCTCGTCCAGGGAAGTTCCGCCACTAATCCTATTTCTGCCACCAAGGCACACATGGGACTTGTCAACTTATGTCTCAGGGTGACGGACGCATTGCCAATGCCTTTCAGATCTTTGTAATTTAAAGCTCTGAGTGGCACCTTAATATGTCATAGGTAGGCGTGTTGCTTTCCTTTTTTTTAACCGACTTCAAAAAAGGAGGAGGTTCTCAATTCGACTGTATGTTCTTTTTTTTGTATGTATGTTACGCGATAACTCCGGTATTTGTGAACCGATTTTCATGATTCTTTTTTTGTTGGAAAGGAAGTACTTCCATAGTGGTCCCATTTTATTTTGAAGAAAATCATCCACCTCGAAAGGTGGCTGTTCACGCATGAAAATTCATTTTTATAAATAGCGCCTAACTTCAATTTAGGAGCAATTACTTTAATGGTTGATTTTGCTATTTCTCCAATTCAAGGTGTTTAATATACTTTGTGTAGTGTCGTAGTGAGAACCTATTTTTGTTATCTCCAGTGTCAAGTCCTGTATAGTGGCGAACTAGGGGATATTTCAATAAAACTTAGCAAATAGACGTAATTCTACATACTTTTGAGGTCGGCTTTTTTAATACTCTGTACTGAGATTATTCTAATACCAGGTGACGGGACGAACAAGCGTGCGCCTGGTTGGAAGGTGATAGTTGCAGGGCCACTCAGAACTTTAAGTCGCAAAGATCTTAGGGGCACTGCCTATGCGCCCGTCGTCCTGAGACATAAGATGACAATAAAAATGGAAGTAAATTAATTTGTTATTCCGCGAACCCGGTGAATCTTAAATCGTGTAAAATAGCTGCGCTTCTGTTGAATATTTTTTTCGCTCACTCTTCGGCCGAGAGTCGAGCAGTCTACAGCCCCTGAAAATGCCTAGTGGAGACGCGAAACACATATCGGGTATATTTTTGGTGGCGGTTTGTGACTGTAGTTGCGTTTGTGTTATTAATTTTATGCGGAGGGAGGGTGAGATAATTAACTGCATGAAAAAAATATTGCACGATTTAACCATCACTGGGTTCGTGGAGTAGCAAATTAATTTACCTCCATTTTTATTAACATGGATTTCCGCATAGGAACGCCTGAATCTATTAATTATAAGATGATAAGTCCCGTTCGTGCCTGTGTTTTCACTAGCACCTTTACCCTTCAAAACCAGATCGCTCACATTACTGCTTGGTGGCAGAAATTGGTTACTTTACTTCCGTGGACGAACTTTAAAGCTATTTTAAACACTTTTTTACCCTATCATCTACGAAGGAGGGTACTGGTCACATATTCTTTTAAACGTGAATTAATGAATTATTATGTCGTTTACAATAAGATTCCGGAGAATGTAATATTAAGATTATCGTTTCCTAGGTTTAAAACTTACATTAAAAGTAATTTAATTGAAAAGTCATAAGCCACACAATTATGATTCAAAGTGTATTCCGTAGCATTTAAGTTTATTTGAAAAGAGCAATCCCTAGAGTTTCTTGTGCGTTTTTCTCAGGGAGGTCAGCCTAATGAACGAGCAGTAGCTTAAAAATGACGTTTTGAAGTGTAAAATTTTTACCGCAATAAATGATTATTTGACTTTGACATTCTTTATTCATAATATCATTATTCACTGCCCGACTTCAAACACCTGATTTTATAGGCCTTTCGTAGTTTGTACCATACACTACGATTTTGCGCTAGCGTCATATATTTACGGCCAGCGACTTTAACGATGTCTTATGACTTTATTGCACATTAAAAACTACAATAACAACACAGAACTGTAACGTAAGAACAAATGAAGCGGATGTCTTTAGGCGGTCTTGTAGCTAGTGATCAATTTCCTCCAGGACAAAAAAATTAAGAGATGCAAAGCGAATGTAACCAAAAACTACTTTCGGAAATTACAGATACATGGGAAACCTAATGGTTTGGCCTACCATCTCTTACGCAGAAGCCGTTGGTTTGAATCTGGGCTTGCACGTCTGAGTTTATCGGAATTTTTCGGTTAAGGAAAACATAGAAGAAGGTTCACAACCCTCAGAAAACGTGTGAAGCCTCCATCCTGCATTAGACCAGCGTGGCGGACTATGACTTAACCCCTCCCCTGAGATGAGACCCAAGCTCAGCGGACGATATAAGTGGGTTGACGATGATAATTATGGAGGAGGAATAATCCATAAGGATGGACACATGTCAACTTATATCTCAGAATTTAAAGCTGTGAATGCTACTGCAACTGCTTTGGACAGGCGTGTCGCTTACCGCCAGGTGCACGACTTGTTCGTCCCGTTACTTGGTATCGTAAAAAAAAACTAACAAATAAGTAGGTATGTTGTTGTTTTGAATGTTACATGTAAGTGAGATGACTATTGCGGACATAATAAAAAATTAACGCCTGCGTTAAATGATGAACAATGCGCTGATGTAGTCTGACTGCCATTTTGTTTTATGAAGGCGTTCAAGCGTTCGTAAATAGACAAAAGCACCCATTTATCGTTGAGAAAAAAAAATATTCCAAACGTTATCAAGACAACTTGAAGGAGGTAATCGAGTATTTTGTCATTCGTGTATGCAGAAGCTGTACGTAATATTTTAGAACGTTTTAATTTTTCTTTTAAACCTTGAAAATGGCAAATTTTGATGTAATAGGGCGATACCTCCAATTATCACCACGCCAACTAAATTTTTGGACGTGCAGACTTAGCATGAGCCCGAATACAAAAGTTATCTCTTCTTCGAACTGTCAAATTTCTCTCGAAAATGTCGAAGAACTGTTCTGTTTTCACTTTGTTTTTTGTTTCTTGTTTTTTAAATTAGTTTTTTGTTTTTCTTTTAATTTTAGTTTTTGTTTAATTATTTTTTATATTTGTATATATATTTTTCACAAAATTCGGGAAGCATAATATTAGTAAATAATTATGACTATTTACAAAAATACCAGTAACTGAACAAAAAAATAAAGTGTCTCCAATGAACACTTTATTTTTTTTTTGTTCAGTTCAGGTACCGAGATATTTACATTATTTGCAGCCATTAGTTTTGCGTCCCTTTACATTTGTTTTAGTCTCGCAAAATTCTAGGGTCGGCAGACTTAGTCAAAAAATAAACAAAAAAGGTTTTTTCGTGTTGTTTAGAATGTTAGAAGACGTAAAGAGAATGAATGATTTAGAGCGATGCCACATGGGCGTTACCGTTGCGTTTCATCGTCGCAACACCATGGTTTCAACGCACCGAGTGAATATGCGGTGTCGCAATCTAACCCCGGTCGCGCCGCTTACTTAAACACCACCTTTTTTCAATGGCCCTGCATTAAGGGCGGGCGTAGACCCTAGGTACGGTGCCGCTCTTATTAACTTATATACATATGTCGCCATAATTAGGGACACTAACCTCCCAACTCCTATTAGACCTTTACACCTTAAGTTAGGGTTCCTTTAAATCGGGTGGTGTAATAAATGTTTTACGCACCACAGCACCCCTCCCCGCTTCATTTCTTGGCCCCTTGTTCGATGCGCATGCGCGCCAACTCAAAGTACTGTAACCTGGTGACGTAGCTTAGGTTGCGTAGCGAGAGGTACTTTATAAATATAAACTGGGATTAACTTCATAACTTAAATAATAACGTAAAATACAAAACTATATTCACTCAGCCAGTAGTTCTACTCATAGAGTAGAGCCTAGACTACAGTACCATGTGGCATGTAGTTCTAATCTATAGGTAGTACCTATAACGCAGCGTCACCGCTAGGCGTCATAACGCCGACGCAACGCATGGTGTGGTATCGTTCTAAGTTAAAGAATATTCAGCTGGAGTTTAATGTGAACTATGATGATGCAGTCGCGCTAATTTATACACTGCTAATCTTCATACAATATTTAGAAAAGCACTAAGAAATATTGAAGCGCCACAGACGCGCGACTGCAGCGCTTTTACATGCGTCTAATTTCAAGGCGCCCTTGGTTTGTAAACCCATTCTGTCAATCTATTGTTTTAAATTAATGTTAATGGCTTTTACCAGAATATGAGCTTCAGTATGAGCTTTAACCTTTGAATTGTAAGACTGGTGAAATTGTCAAAAGAAAACCAGTACCTTCCCAACATTATTTTTAACGCACAAAGAGCAATGAGCACGGTCAAATAAGCCTTTCTACTAGCCGGGACACAGAAATCCATTTCGATGGCGAGTGGAGCTCTTTTAAAATAAAAGGAAATAACACTGGACTTTATAAACAGACCGAGGTTCTCTCTCTAGTGGTATTTTATTCGTTTTTAAATCTACCCAGTTATCTTTTATTGTGTGATTGTTTTTAGCTTTCGGTTTTTTGAACATTCATAATATCGAAGAACAGCTAGGGAAGCTTTTTTGGCATCCACTCAAATTGCACAATCTACGAAAGAAATTATTCGGTCGTTCCTTGACCGATAAGCATGAAGTTTTAAACTAGTATAAAAACACAATTCTACAGATCGTGACGGAACACAAATTTTGAATTTTTGATGATGATTTGTGACTTCAGACGATAGAGGCCAAGAGTCACCATATTAAGACTAAAATATTCAATTGTAAGAATGGAGCGCAGTATCTTCAAAGTAAAACTGTCAGACAGCGTGCGAAACAGCTTACTGCGCTCCAAAACACAAATCGTTGACGTTGGTCACAAAGTTCTGAGCTTATCAGGTCTTGGCCTGTAGCGGCGTTAAATCGCGAAGAGTGGAAAAATGAAAGGGGCCTCCCTTTTGCTGTGGGGCAGTAATGGCTGAAAATGAAATGAAGACTAAATGCTGGTAAGCAATAACATAATAAAGTGAAGCGATATATCACGCCTGGTCAGCTCTTAACTGTGTACATAGCTTAAGTCCGATTTTGTATGGGGTGTTACAGTCACCTGTAGGATCGCTCAGCGAAATATCAACTTGAGGCTCTTAATTCGATTGAACGCAGACAGGAGACTTTTTAAGCTCGAATTTGAACTTCATAGTTGAAATTCGAGCTTATTATATTTGTTTAGACCACTTGCGCTTACTTACCACTTGCGTATTTGTCGGGTTTCTACAGAATATATTTCGTTGAGTATGCCCATCAGTTTTTCCCGCCCGCCACCTTTTACCATCAGGCACCCAGACGGGTATCATCTTTACTTGGTCGATGTTCCCTTCAAGCGTACAGTCAAGAGCACGTCAAGCTTGACACTTTGTACTTTGGACCGTTCTAATCGTAAGCAGCATAGCCGCTCACGCGATGCGCTCATCCTACCGCAAAATGGCGGCTATTTGGTTTCGCAAATTAGAAAAGCATTCAGTTTAAATACTAGTTTTTATAAATAAAAATTATTATTCTGCATTGCTAAATAAATACCCTCCGTACTATCAACAAAAACATCTCAAATAAAATGCAGTAACACACCGCAAATCCTGCACTTAAAAAGCACTAATGAAATTTTTGGTGTATTTGGATAAATATGATAATATACCGTTTGAGTGGTTCTAACGTTTACCATGAAATTACTTCTTAAAGTATAGTTTATAAACATTTATATTCCGGGTAAACTGAAAAAAACGCTACTTACGGTATGTTTTCAATTAATAAACACCGAAATCACCAGCCCAAACAATAACACACACGATTGTCGTGACGTATTTTTGAAGTTGTTTATTTTTTTTAAATGACAGACCCAGGCGTTAAAAACTTTATGGTTTGCTAGAGTAGTTACCGAAATAGCAATTAGTATTAGTTCTTTTACCTGTTATAACTTCGATATCCGATAAATCGGTATAAAATCATCACCGGCACCTCTAGGTGTGGTATGCGTCTACGGCTGCATGTATCGCGTGAGCGGCTAAGCATCTTCTGGACGAGCTTGTTCCATCGTCAATCCTATCTTTGTTCCAGGGCTAGATAAGAGTCGTTAACCCACATGATCATAGTTTTGCGAAAATGGCACCAAGTGATTGTACGTTGTTTTTGATACTTTATTCTAAAATTTACTTATAAAATGATAACTTTTGCTGTTGTCGCTTTAGGTTTGAAATGTTGTGATTTATTACTATAATTCCGCAACAATGACAAGCACACATATATTACATCAGTAAAATAAGTACATTCTTTTTCACATTTAGTATTTACTACACAACGTCGGTCGAAGACTGTTCTGTCTCTTTCTGTTCCCATTTTGCGTAAGAACTTAGTACAGTAATACGCGTAGTTAATCCTCTTTTGTCCACTTATATAGTTTTCCCATCAAAGTGAAGAGGAATACATGAGTGGTATTGGGTATTTTTTCCGTAACAACACGGCAAAACTTTTATAATTGCCTTAAGATCTTGTCGAGCACTTTGTAAGTTAATATAGTAGATCTATATATAAAAGTTTTCAGGAATATATTTTTTATTTATGCGATTAATTATGTCGGAAAAACGGTGGTAACGTTGGTAAAATTTTTCAAAGGTTGTAAACCTTCTTCGACGTCCTGCTTTCATGGCCAATGTCTTCGTACACAAAACGCTACATAGGTCATAGGTACATGACTATTCGATCTCTGAATAAAGAAGCAACCGTACATTTTTATACATCCAAACTAATAATTATAAATGCGAAAGTATCTCTGACTGTCTGTTACGTTTTCATGCCTAAATCGCTGAACTAATTTTGGTGAATTTTGGTAGAAACATAAATGTGACCTAGGAAAAGGACATGGGATACTTTTTGGCACAATAATAAATCTGAAAGGTGTGAAAAATAATGGTAGCTGTTTGTATTGCATATTTGATATATTTAGCAAATATGTAGTGTATTTGATAAAAATTAACATTCTTGCACTAACGCCACAGTTCATTTATGAAAAAATAATTTATGTTAAGAAAAATACTATATTTTTTTTAGAAAAATATTTACAGACATGACATTAATACGACCAGTAAAAATAAACTATTTTACACAATCGTCTTCATATAGTCACAAATTTAAGGTGTAATGTATACGCTCCTATGGTGAAATTGCGATTGATATTCAAAATATGCAGTTTACGAGGTTTAAAACTACAGTGAAACAAAAACTTTATACTAAACATATTATACAGCTTGTGCACTTCGATGACAAAAATCCGCGGTAGTGACCCGTTTAGGTCTTTCAAGTATTCTCGATCTAAGATGTTTAAATTAAATATTAATTGTAATGATAAATGTATTCAAATGTATATTTACAAAGAGCAACCCCTAGAGTTTCTAGCTCATTCTTCTCAGGGGAATCTGCCTTACGAATGAGTAGAAGAGTTTAATCAGTACGACGATTTCAAGTATAATTTGCTTACCTATGTAATAAAGATTTGACCATTGACCATGACCACAACCATAGATGTAGGACCAAAACTACGTTTTCATGCCTAAACTGTTGAACAAATTTTAATTAATTTTGGTAAAAAGATGGATGGGACCTAGGAAAAGGACGTGGTTTACTTTTTGTCACAAAAATAAATCTGAAAGTTGTGAAATATATAGTGTCATTTCACATGGCTTGTATTTGCGTATTTAATACATTAAGGCAAACAATCACCATGTGTGAATAGCATGTGTGACAAAGTATTTGCTTTGTTTGCCTATTCTATAAATACAACAAACACTCGTTACCGTAAGTTGATCGGTTAATGGACGCACATCAAAGGAGTCAAATAGCCGCTCACGCGATACATGCAGCCGTAGACGCATACCACATCTAGAGGTGCCGGTGATGATTTTATACCGATTTATCGCATATCGAAGTTATAACAGGTAAAAGAACTTATATTAATTGCTATTTCGGTAACTACTCTAGCAAACCAAAAAGTTTTGAATGCCTGGGTCTGTCATTTAAAAAAAATAGACAACTTCAAAAACACGTCACGACAAACGTGTGTGTTATTGTTTGGGCTGGTGATTTCGGTATTTATTTATTGAAAACATACCGTAAGTAGCGTTTTTTAAGTTTACCCTGAATATAAATGTTTATAAACTATACTTTAAGGAGTAAGTTCATGGTAAACGTTAGAACCACTGAAACGGAATATTATCATAATTATCCAGGTACCCCAAAAATTTCATTAGTGCTTTTTAAGTGCAGGATTTGCGGTGTATGACTGCATTTTATTTGAGATCTTTTTGTTTGTAGTACGGAGGGTATTTATTTAGCAACGCAGAATAATAATTTTTGTTTGTAAAAACTTGTATTTAAACTGAATTCTTTTCTAATTTACGAAACCAAGTAGCCGTCATTTTGCGGTAGAAGGAGCGCATCTCGTGAGCGTATAGGCAAATACGCAAGGAAACCGTCCATTATTCATTATTTTTACTCTTTATTTGGATCCATATTTGTCAGTGCCTGCATATATTTTGTCTGTACATCAGATATTTTTCTAAAAAATGTATTTCTAAAATTTGAATGGAAAACCAATCGTTTCTCATCTTAAAATTCATATTTATGCCTTTTGTAAGAAATCAATTGCATAGTATGTAAAATGTAATTTTGTGTACAATAAAGAATATTTCATTCATTCATACATTTATTCATTCAAAGTATACTCAGAATTTGGTTCTAAAAGCTATTTCAATTGAAAGTATGGTGGTCTGATCGTTAGGATTAAATCATATCCGGCGTTACACCGCAATTGTATATACATATTTTCACTAACTGCTCTACGTCTTCTTTTAAATGTATAATACATTATCTCAGAAAAAAAAAACAAAGACAAACAACACACATCACTAGAAAGTCGTCATTTCAATTTTCCACACATTTACTGAAACGAAGCAGTAAAACAAAGACGTGTCAACAATTCTATCTCTTTGAAATTGCGCAAAAGAGCGTACTAATTAAAAATAAACTGTGCCAACAAGACACTCGAGAAATATTATCAGCATTTTTGCAACGTCACTCATTTTTGACGTCATACTCCGGCAAATTGCGCTCTGCTCTTCTATGCTACAATATAACTCAGAGTGTAGGGTTGGCACTTCTTTACCCCTTTTGATGGCCATTTTTACTTGGAACATCATCATCCTATTTAAGAGCCATAGCCAACCCTTGCCCACTTTATAATTGCTCGCTTTGACATCTTTACTTTTTCTGCGTTCCGATTTTGAAAGGTGTTAATGAAATTACTGGCACATGGGACTTATTAACTTATGTCTCAGGGCGATGGGCGCCGCGGCAGAGCCCTTCAACTTTATTTAAATTTCTGAGTGGTACTACAACTGCTATGGACAGACGTGTCGCTTAACGACAGGCGTTCGTTTTGTCAATTGGTATTTTAAAAAAATTTTATTTGCTCGCTGAATGCTGTCCTCGGTCTTCCACTTTTCTTATTCTATCTTTATAAATTCGTCATTGTCCTTTAACATCGGGTTAATTAATGAATGTACATATCTTTATTTTTACCTAAGTAACGTCTAGTTCAGTCATACGCTGCCATAAAACATTTTAAAGATAAGTTTTTATTATTAATTTATTTTTTTAATCTGCCTCAAAAACAGTATATTTTAGTTATTTAATATGTTTCAATCCAAGCCCACCATCCGACTATAGTCCATTTCACATAGTATGGGTACGGTGACGTTGGACATTTGAAGTTTCTAGAGATGTAGTAACGTAAAATCGAATGAAACGAAATCGATTTAAATATCTAATCGAGATAGTTTGTAATGAGGAGAGAATCGATTTGGAGACTATAGATTAAAAACAAATAATAAAAAGGATACCATTATTCTGTTATTAAGTTACCAAAAAAACACTACACAACAAATTAAAAAATCAATAACAACCAAACAAAAAGTCAACAAAAAAGCATAAAATCAACAGCAATGAAACTAAATTTCAACAATCACCCCAAAAACATTACGGACACGCACACGTATTGACTCGAGATACACAATTACCGATACGATTTATCGATTCTATGGTGTAAATCTCTATGGATAAGTATTCCGTTTTACGCATCAAGTCTACTTTATATATTGTAATTTTTACTTAAAATTACAATTGAAACAAATATTATTCGTTTTTGTTGTATTACAACAAATTTACTATTTCTTTTTGTAACATGATTGTTACAGGCATTAAAAATATTATAAAAAAAACAAATTTCTAATTTTTTCAAATGGACTATAAATTTTCTGATTTATTCTATGTCCAACTTGCCAACCCTACCTCTCTAATGTGCAGTTTATTTAGACGTAACATTTTATGCGTTAATTAAAGTTTTCAAAGGCCTTTCCCTTCTCAGTTGTGCGATCCCACAGGGAGCGTTACCGGCAACCTGTTTTGGACGCCGTGTTGAATTGTTTGTTTAGCAAAGTGCAACTTTGTTAGTGAGCTGTCATTCGAGTTTATTTTACTTGGACAAGAAGTGACAGGGAAGGTAACTTGGAAAATATTTTAAACGAATGTTCCTGGATTTGGCGCCCAACTGTAGTGAAATGCCAATTAATGAAGAAGTTTTAGGCCTCATCGAGAATTTACCATAATTATAAAGAACGCAATCTTAGACTAGGTTGTAGAACTTTTAAACCGACTTCAAAAAACGTGGAGGTTATCAATTCGACTGTATTTTTTTTCTATGTATGTTACGCGATAACTCATTTGCATTGGCATTTGTGAACCGATTTAATGATTATTTTTTGTTGGAAAGAGAGTACCTCAGTATTGGTTCCATTTAAATTTGACCTCTCCTCTAAGAGTGGCGAACTTGCGAATCAATTTCAATAAGACTTGGCAATTAGTAATTCCACGAACCTTTGATAGCGGTTTTTTTTTGTATTGACACACACATTTTGTAGTAACACACTGCACCGCGCCCCGCGACTGTGGCGGAGACGCAGGTTTGCGTCAACGCGCGGTTTAATCTGCGCGGTGGCAGCGATCTAGCGGCCCCGCGTCACTTAAAGTACTCGCTTTGCAGTTGTTTCTTCTTTGACAAGAATGGTTAATAATACAGAACTCATTCAGCACGCTGCAGTTATACTGTCGATTCTTTTTGTTTAATATAAAGATGAAGATTAATTTTTCAACTACACACGATATCAACTGAATCCTTTGATTATTTGTTAGGGAACATCTGAACGACAATTGCATGGTAGTGCGGAGCGCAGTGTGCCATGCCCTGCGGTTCGCCGCGTATCTCGGCGCGAGAAGCGTTCTCAGTGTGGTCGACGGCGCGTGTTTTCCATACAAACTGAGGTACTTCAGTACGACGTTAAAAAACGCAGCTCCGCGCTCCGTCGCGGGGCGCGGTGCAGTGTGTTAATCGCGATAAGGCGTTGCAGGAACATGAGACTTGACAACATTAGGTCTCGGGTGGCAAGCGCAGTTACAATGCCCCCCAGATCTTTGCTATTTGAAGCTCTGAGTGCCATCAGGTGCACAATTTGTTGGTCCCATCAATTGATATTATAAAAGAAATGCTTGTCGAGTATTTGCAACACAAAATCTCTTCGGACTACTTTCAGTTGTCTTAACTGCCCCCCGTAGCCTAACGGTTACCATGCCACGCAGAGGTCCTAGGTTCGATTTCCGGGCCGGGATAAATATTTATATGGCCCTCATTTATTTCTCTCATGAGTTCGGGCGTAATTTGTGGTTGTCTATGTGTGTATCCATGGCACCCGCTACACAGGGTTTCCCTAGTGCGGGGCCATGTTGAGTGTGTGCGTTATTATTATTATTTCCTGGTTTATTCTAGGAAACGCCTTGTTTAGTGAACGCCCTAGAACGACCAGTTCATTGGTGACCCGGTAGCGCCCATATTGCAAATCGTTGGGCCACCGAGACCGACATTTATCACTTTAACGGCAAAGGAAAGCAATGTGGTGAAATCTGCAAGTCTAGATAGATTCACATAGATGACATGTCGCCTACCTGCCTACCTGCGTCGAGCCAGCTTGGTCGACTAAAACCCTCTAGAGAAGGCCAGTTATGAAATGTCTTTTTCCTCAAACTCAAATAATCTTCACTTGCAGAAAATTGAAAGAAAGAAAGAAAGAAAGAAAAATTGTTTATTAGCGTCATAATTATGCCATATTACAATTTACAAATTTTACATTCTTAAGCCTAGATATAAGTATAACGCTAAACCGACGTCTACTCAGCATTAGTCGAGGCATACTGCAACACCCCAACGCTGGTCTTCCGGAGACACCGGCCAGTTAGGAAGTACCAGTACGCGCTGCAACGACACGCCGAACCATATAATATAACGGGGAGTGCTCAGACGAACTCTTTGAGTTGGTGCCTCCGTCACTCTTTTACCACTGCACGACCCGCCGAAGGAGAAGACTCCATCCCCACTTCCTCGATGCTTGGCACGTCACGACCACTCGAGCATCTCGTTCGTTCCTTCCCCGAACCAGTAAGATGTGGAATGGCCTTCCTCCTGAAGTGTTCCCCTTGCGCTATAACATGGAGTTCTTCAAAAGACGTGTAAACAAGGTTCTCCGGAGTCGGCAACGCATGGGTGATGCCTCTGGTATTGCTCGTGTCCATGGGCGACAATGACCACCTCCCATCAAGTGGCTTGTCTGCTCGTTTGCCTACTAGTTAACATTAAAAAAATATATATATATATGGTGACAAGTACGAACTCAATATGATGTAATAAAAGACTTAACAGTTAATGGTAAAAATATTAAATTAAATGTTCGTTGGTATTGCAGGATAATGTAATATTAATAGAGTAAATTATAGGAACCCACTAAGTAAATGCCAATATAGCATCTATACAACACAGCATAGGCTAAGTTAATTTCTGTTGATTCAAAAGATACTGTTTATATCTAAATTTAAAAGATTTTACAGCGTGCAATTGAAGTCACCACATTAATTAAACTCCATTAATAATTTGTAAAGCAGAGTCTCCTGGGAATAATGACTAGGAAAGTCTAGGAATTGCTCTTTGCAGATAAACATTTCTGCGACAACACTATTCATGCGAACTGTTGATTAAGCACAAGAAACAGAATTAGAATTAGAAATTATATTATAAACATTGACTTACAATTAATTATATGGACGTCGGGTCCGCGCTAAAAAGTGTCCGAACTTATAGAGCGTTAAAATCGTATAGAGAGCGTCATTCACGCTTTAGTCTTCGTTTGTTCGACTGACAGCGAAGCAAGCAAAATTAGACAGTAATGCGATGACATTACAATTTAAATTCAACGTTTTAGCTTTTTCATATTCCTTTACATGTCACTACGTTTAAATAGATTGACTTGGGACATTTTTTTCGTGGTTTTTGTATTAGACCCGTCGTCCATTTATTTGTAAGTCAATGAGTATAAATTACAATTGTCCGATATCGCGCTTCTTTTATAAAATAACAAGTGACGGGATGAACAAGTCGTGCGCCTGATGGTAAGCGACACGCCTGTTATGTATATGTGCCCATAAGATTTAGTAGCACTAGAGTTCCTCGTCTAGGGAAGTACTGCCACCTTACCTACATCTGCCGCCAAGCAGTAATGTCAGCTTTACTGTGTTCCGGTATAAAAGGGTAAGTAAGGGTGCTGGTGAAATTACAGGCACAATGGCCTTGTCAACGTATGTCTCAGAGTAACAGCGCCCTTTAGATCGTCGCAATATAAAGCTCTGAGTGGCACTGCAACTGTTATGGACAGGCGTGTAGCTTACCACCAGGCGCACAACTTGTTCGTCCGTCACTTGATATTGTAAAAAAAAACTCTTTTCATCAAAGCATAACATTAATAAGCAGTACATCAGTCTTTTGTCTGCTGGTAAGTTTTCACCACAGAAATACTGAACACTAAACGGTCGAAGAAACCATCTACCCTGTTGAAATTAACTTTCGTTTATTCAAAACGAAGGAACGATGAAAATATTTTTATTTCATTGCATTGTTTTTTGTTAAGGGTAATTTTCAGGTTAAGGTGGCAATTTCTATTATTTATACGTTGTAGAATCTTATTTATTATCATAAAATAAATATTTAATATTTGAATCTAGTACCTGAATTATTATTTATTATTTCATTATAATTTACTCGGAATTAGGTAGAGAAAACTAACCTGAAAAGCACCCTTAAATACAAAATATTGAGCCCACAACAGCGCCTAAATATTTGAATTGTATAAAAATTATTTGCTATTAATTTTTAACAGGCACTTTTAGTATGTCATTTGTGACGTATGCCGTCGCTTTAATCTAGCGTAAACTTGTTATCACAGCATTGGTCTATATTAAACGTATTAGATCCATTATGTCCCTGAAACAAATACAAAGAAAAGCTTAATAACTAAACATTATGATTCAAAATGGTTCAGGTGAGTAAATAAATCGTGTGCTTCATAATACCCGAGTGAAGCTTTACTTTTGTTTATTCACTCCGCATTTATGGGCTCATCGCGTTATTGTTTTATAAACAGTTGATCCAAACGAACGGTTGCGCTTTCAGAAGTAAAAATCATGACGCTTGGTCGCTTAACTCTGCTCGATTTTCGAGGGTTATTTGGATTATTAGGGATAATATCGTTGTTATCCTCTCTTTCATTCAAACGAGTTCAATAGATCAGAGGTTCGTATGCTAGACAGTCATGAGAAGGTCTCGTGTTTATAAAAAAAGGATTAAGAACTTTTTATGTAAAGTAGGAAGGAACAGCACTTGCTGGAAGGTATATCAGATGATCTGCCTATGCGTTGCCAGCCTTTGAGAGCCCTGTTGACACGCTTTTTGGGAATATTTCGGGATGGTCTCCCCATTCCTCCTGTTGCAAGTTCTAGGAACGAACGTGATCCCCGCGTAATCTTACAATGCCAGGCATCGTTGATGTGGGGATGGGCTCTACTCCTTTGGCGCGAGAAAAGTTCCGTGCTTACAAATACAGTAGAACACACAGAGAGAGCCAACGTCTCTCCGTAGATTAAGGGACCCCAAATCGTCTGTTCGGGATCATCTTAAATTATACAATGTTCTTATGTTGTTCGTTGATTATTCAATATGTTTAAAGGTGGAGTACAGGTATAATGAGTACATGTAGTTGCCTTGAACAAGTCATGAGTTGTCATTCTAGCTTTGAGTGTTAAAGTTTACTAACTTGAGTTATACAATCTGTTTATTTATTGTTCGTTAATTAAAAATCTGTTTAGTCACATTCACACCATTCAATAATCATAACATTATATAATTTTTGTGAAAAATATTCCACTAGTTTGTTGTTATTATTATGAGAAAAAATTCTTGCAACCACCGTCTGTTGCCATACCGGGGCGAACATTCCTACCAACTGAACTGCATAATAATAATAATAATAAGCATTTATTTCGGACCTGAATCCATACATAATTAGTAACAGACTTATAAACTATGTTAGTAATTTACATTGTTTACTTTATTACATGACATTTACTTATGTACATATTTACGAGTACTTTTATTTTACAGCCCACTTAGAGGGCACTACATGCAACAAAATGATTATCACTAGTAACAGGTTTCTTACCACGGTATAACTTCTTTTTATTTTCCCGATATTTCGGAACGGTTGCACGCTCCATGGTCACGGGTTGACTGGACGGCGGCAGATGACA
>NW_020656112.1:0-12422 GCF_003589595.1 Hyposmocoma kahamanoa
CAAGGAAATAGTCCATTACTGCAAGCAATCCCCATTCCCGCCGAAGCTTACATAGTGCTTTTCTCAAACAATGCGAGCAAATAATAAAAGACTACAGAGAGGAAGATGTATAATAGAATAAGTAAAAAATATAATTAATATAATAATAACATAATAACGCACACACTCAACATAGCCCCGCACTAGGGAAACCCTGTGTCGCGGGTGCCATGGACACACACATAGACAACCACAAATTACACCCAAACTCACGAGAGAAATAAATGTAGGCCATACACATATTTCTCCCGGCCTGGGAATCGATCCCAGGACCTCTGCATGGCAGTCCGGCATGGTAACCGTTCGGCCACGGAGGCAGTTATATAATATCAAAAGTGATATTTGATATGGACAATTGCTAAAAGATAATGTTATTATTTTTCCAACCACATTAATAGCAGTCTGCTGAACTTCTGATGATGTGTTCGAATGTTTATCTATTACTGTATTTTCCTTATCGTTCTTCTCATTAGAATTCATTTTCGCAACAAAAATACAAAAAAGACGAAAAAACAAAAGGATATCAAAGCACTTTAGTTTATTTTACCACCATTTTCTTTTTTTTAGGTAGGCAGTACTGGTAAGTATTTTTAATTTGCTCAATTACGAACACTGGACAGTAGGCTGTATGAACTTAAAGTTCTGAGTGGCAATGCAACGCTATGGACAGGTGTGTACCTTACCATAAGTATATAATGATGGCCATTAGCCATTGTAAAGATTTGTGGGGACTGCTGCTATTCGCTACAGTTATTAAGCGAAAAAAATATTAGATATTGCGCGGTGAATTCGGTGACATTTTTTGCGTCCTGCATATGAAGTCACGTGGTTGTCGTTGGTCGCAGGTATTGCTCTTTTATTAGAAGAAATGTATATTTATTTTATTTAATAGAAAATATTATATTTTAAATTATATCACATTTTATGAAGTACGCCCGGCGCTACTCGACGCCGGCCGCCATCGCTTGCTGCGCATTATTTTTTTGTCTAAAGAAATGTAGCCTTATCTTGTAGAGAATAAAGTATATGTTGCATTGCTCGTTTTAATGTAGCGTAGGAATTTGGGAACTGGAGAGACTCTGTTTTTCGATATCGGGAAGTGAGCGTGCTTTATAGCTCCGCCACCAGTGAGGAGATTTGATAGTTGACCATGAGTCGATGGCTTAGCGGTATTAACCATTTGTTGCACAGATTTTTTTCATTATTTGGAAAATAGGGAGGGTGCTATATGTTCACCCGGGACAGTTCACCCAAGGCCTTTTGAGAACCGGATGAAGTCCGTGCAAACGGACTGATCTGGGGTCGGGACCTGACTGAGAAAGTCCTTGTGCACGGTGAAAGAGTTCATCCAGGGAAATACTGTCACCTTTTTTTGCTGCCACTAAGCCGTAATGCGACCATTATTGCGTTCCGGTTTTGAAGAGTTAGCTTCCAGTTACATGAGGCGAAATTACATTACGTTAATGGTGAATCTCAATACTATTTACCAGGCAACAACATTTAAATTCCTCTGAGTAATACAATCGGCCAAATTCAAGCCAGTATCGCCTGCGTGCCCGGGTCGCTCATTTAAGTTAAACAGCTAAACAAATAGAGCGTATTTTGCCATGACAGTTAGACGCACGCGGTCGCTACGCAGTGGCAATGCGGACTTCGATCTTCGACCACGAACGAATTAAGTGACTGAGACGAACTTTGTTATAAAAAAAATACTTTATTTCTTATGCCAACCTAACTACATGGAATTCGATATTACAATCCACCTTTTCTAACTTAAAATATGTAATATATAGAAGTTACAAAGCGTTGTTAGCTATGTGTTGCCATGCCGCTTGTCGTACTTAGATGGGTGCTGTCGCGGCGCCTTAGCAGGGCTGACGAAGCTGGTAAATGAGCGTTTCGTACACTTAACAAGCGCGATGAAATTCGTTTCGAATAAGTGCGCCCTAAGGGTGCTGGTGATTTTACAGGCAAATAGGACTTGTCAACTTATGTCTCCAGGTGGCGAGGGTAGTGGCAATGTCCCTCAGATATTTTTCATTTAAAGCTCTGAGTAGCACTGCGTCTGCAGCACCGTGTCAAGCCAAAACACTGCAGGACCCAATATAGTGTTTTGTAATTTCATAACAACAAAAATCTTTCTGTTGTTATCAGGAAAAGAAATTTATTTATAATAGCTGGATAGATTCCTCTAATACGCGGTGTTATTTTTAAAATACAAACAACCTTCCTGGATCATTATATTACTAACATCATTAACAGCAACTTTTAAATTTTAAAAAATTTAAAAAAAAATTTACTTTCATACAAAAATACATAGATTTCAATGATCGCTCTAAACGGTAATAAATCTTTGCCATCGAGTATATAACCAGAAATAGAGACGAAATGTCATTTAATTTGTTTGGATTCTGCCATATAATTACAGTGACAATTGCGCTCCGATTGGCCAGCCCGAATTAGAAACAATTGACGGGTGTCGTCAATTGTTTCACTTCAAATCGACGAGTTTAACTTAAACTTTGCTATGTTGGACGAAAATTGCAAAATTACATATTTAATATTTAATTACCGATGAAATGTGATTCTGTTTGTTTTGTAATTACATGTTTTGCTATTTTTCCCACACCACTGAATGGAACAGTCCCCATTATTAGAGGTATTGTCTTTAGTACTATAAATACAGACTATTTTTGGAATATACGGATACGTACACAGAAGTCAGTTGTTGGAGGTGTACTATTTCAGTTTTCTAATTTGTAATTTCAGCGCAAAGAGCAGTTGATATTTAAAAGTGATACAAGGCCCATTTACCTGATGTGTTGCCAGGGTTGGATGACCCTTATTTCGTCTCTATTTCTGGTTATGCACATTTGAACTTATTCTTCAAGATACAGATCTAAAAAGTGTGAGATAGTACAGGGTCTAAAGCACGTCAAGCTTGACATTGAAGACCTACATCTAACTCTATGCCGCTTACGATAAGAACGGTCCAAAGTACAGTGTCAATCTTCACGTGCTCTTGACTGTACAACAAACTCTTAAATGTTTATTTTTGGTAAATTTGTTACGTTCTGTAAAGTCATAGAACTAAAGATGTTGTTTATGATGTTAGTAATAATAGTAATACAGTCTTTCGACGTTGTTAGTGTTTTAAAAATAACCCTGTCTAATGTACGACGTAAGTTAATCTTCTCTACAAAACGCCGAATATTCCTTTACGCAGCTTTTTCTCGAAACGTTTTTGTTATTACAATGTTTTGTTATTACAATGACAGGCGTGTCGCTTAACAACAGGCGCACGACTTGTTCGTCTCGTAATTTACTTCTGATTACATTGACTTACAAATAAATGGACGACGGGTCTAATACAAAAACCACGAAAAAAATGTCCCAAGTCAACCTATTTAAACGTAGTGACATGTAAAGGAATATGAAAAAGCTAGAACGTTGAATTTAAATTGTAATGTCATCGCAGTACTGTCTAATTTTGCTTGCTTCGCTGTCAGTCGAACAAACGAAAACTGTATACGATTTTAACGCCCTATAAGTTCGGACACTTTTTAGCGCGGACCCGACGTCCATATAATTGTAAGTCAATGTCTGATTACCTATGTTATTTTTTTATTGTACGATTGTTAGTTAGGTGAAAAACTCATCGCTAAAAAATTATAATGAATGTAGGTATAAACAAATTTCACGAATTTTTATACACTTAGTATAAATACGCTTGAAAATGTTTCCGAGAATTAAAATTCGGTTAATGAATGAGTCATTATTCTGGTCCATTGGTCGGATTCATTTTCGTCACAACTTCAGTTGTTAAAAGTTTCCTGGATCGTGTGCTCCGTTTCCGTTTATGTGGTTTAAAGCTCGTTCAGTTTTACGATTTGTGAATTTTGTGACTTGGTGGTTTTTTGTAAGTAATTTATTTTTGTTATTTTACTCTTATGTTGTTTTAGTTTTTAAACAGTGTTGGTTTAGCTTTACGGTTTTCGTGGAAATTGTTTAGTAGCGTTAAGCCCACGTCGATCCTTCATGATAGTTCATCTCTCATCAACCCATGTATACATCCCGATGCTGGGCACGGATCTCCTCTCAGGCGAGGGCTTATACCATAGTCCTCCACGCTGACCCAATGACCTTCATCGATGTACAGGTTTCAATTCAGAGATGCGAGCCCGAATTTGAACCCACAGACTCTGCTTGAGGGGCGAACCATTACATAAACCAAACATAAACCAAGCTTTGTCATTGTCATATATTTACATTTTTTTATATATAACATAATATATCACGTCTTTTTCCCATTGGGGTAGGCAGAGCCAACAGCCTTCCACTTACTACGGTCCTTATACACATCCTTCGCCTCATCAACACGCATCAGTGCTTTTATACAAGCTCGTCGTATATTATTTATGATTATTTCCTTAGTAGTTCTCGTTATGCTCAAAAGATGGCGCTCAATAAAACTATGAAGCTTTTCTATGAATATAACTTATTGATAGATAGATACGTGGGGCGTACTATAAGTTTCCGGAATGAATAAGAAAAAATACTATAAATGGACAGAAATGAATTTATTGTTTCTCAAAATATTCTCCGTTAGCGTTAATGCACTTTTTCATACGAATAAACCAATTTTGAAAACATTTATGCCACTCTTCCGTGACAATCTCTGAAACATATTTTTTATACTCTTCGACAGCCTCTTCAGGTTATGAAAATCGTTGATCGCGTAACTGGTTCTTTTTTTTTGGAAATACATAAAAGTCACAAGGTGCCAGGGCGGAACTGTACGCGGGATAGCTCATAAGGTCTACGTTGTTCACCTTCGAAAAATCATTTGTCTGCAAGATGATACGGCATTCACGGTTATTTTTACGGCGTTTGTCAATAATTTCCGCCAAACAAATGATCGTGTACCAATCGCTATTCACGGTAGAATGATTCTCCAAAGCAGCAGTAGCCACGTGTCCAGTTTTATTAAAAAAAGAAGCAATCATCCGCTTAAAGGAACTTTGCACGCGCGCCACTTTGGTTGGTTGCGGCTCATCTCGAAAGACCCATACGCTCGATTGCTGCTTTGTTTTGGGATCGTAACTATAAATCCATGTTTCGTCAACCAGTTGCCACTGTTGCCAACGGCCAGTTCCGGAAACTTACAGTGCACCCTATGTATACACTTTATTGCTCGCACACAAGAACAAAAACAGTACATAAACAGCTTAAAACTAATGTGGCCAAAGGCAGCCTTATCACTAAAAGCGATCTCTTCCAGACAATCTTTGAGGATATAGGAAAGCTAATCAGAGCGGGATACGTATTGTGTCAATAGCGAAATTTGTATGGTATAGATAAACAAAACCTTACATTATTTTATAACAATAATAAATAACGATATAGTACACCTACATATCGTCGGCTTATTGTAAGAAGTCACTAACTGACAAAAACAAAAATTTCAGGAGAACAGTTCATAACTTTTTCTTATATGGAACGGTCATAGCATCGTTAGAATCGTAAAGGGAGAATAAAAAAAGAATAGAGAAGTTTCTCGCGTATACTGAAAAGGGCTACCAACAGAATACCTACAAATTCTGGGTTGTCTACTTTTAAAATTTTACCCCGTTAAAGAAATTGAAATGAAAATGAAGCCGTGGTAGCCTAATGGTTTGACCTACTGCGTCTCAAGCAGAGGGTCGTGGGTTCGAATCCAGTCTCGCACCTCTGAGTTTCTCGGAATTCGTGCGAAATTTAATTTGAAATTTATCATGAGCTTTTCGGTGAAGGAAAACATCGTGATGAAACGTTGAAGAAGGTTCAAAGTCCTCGGAAAACGTGTGCAGTCCCTAACCCTCATTGGGCCAGTGTGGTGGACTGTCGCCTAAGCACTCGCCTGAGAAGATACCCATGCCCAGCAGTGGGACGTATAAATGGGTTCACGATAATGATGAAATCTGCCGAGTCTAAGGAGGGAGAATCCGCCAGACCACATTTAGCTTGGTTGAGTTTTAGTAACCAAATAAAACAATTATGACAAATCATTACTTTTTATTGGCCCTTGAACAGTATTAACTTAGTATACATATTTCGAACTGAAAAAGTATTGAAAAGTAAAAAAATACAATATTTAAAATGACCCATAAATTGGGGAAAAGATAGTGGCAAAAGCACGGTATCCCTTAAATCAGCATAAGGCTGTCTAATTTCATTTATACGATATTTATTTGATCTCTCTTTCTCGCGTATCAACCACTGCTGGTAGAAGCGAGATGGACATATTTGACAAAAGTAAGATATTCTCCTTATTTTAGGAGGTTTATACGTTGCAAACAAAAATCTTTCAATCAAGAAAAACACTTCAAATATCATCTAAAATATATGAAATCGTAATATTCCAGGCTTGTAAGAGTATTTCACTAGTAATTCAATACAAGAAAATTCATTGATTGTAAAGAAAAATTAAAACTTACGTCTGAAAGGTTATGTTGGGAACTTTTCGTTCCGTACGGCTTTTACAGCCTAAAATATAACAATGCACCTTTATTGTGAGCTTCAATAATTGTCAATTACTATAAAGGAACGGTTAGTAACTTTATAAAACATTTCATATAAGCACAAACACATAAAATCGATGCACATCAAACACTCGGAAGGATTTGCTGAACTCAACGAGCGTTGAGTCATACAACCAAAACCGCATACGTAGAAAGGGACAAAAATAATATTGTTTTCTCGTTTACTCTGATATGTCTGTGCATAAATCTATTTCGCTTATACGGTATTTATTATTTATAGAGCCCCTCTACCCAATTCTCCCTCTACGGTTAGAATTGTAATGATAAAAAAAATAAAATATGGCATCGTTATTTTTTTTAGCAATACAATTGTAGAATCTATTGAAGGGCCCGGAAAAGGACAAGTTAAAAATTTATAAGCGAAGTACTGGAATATTTTAATTATCTTCTTTCCACAGTTTTACAAACAATGACTTCTCACACAAGACAAATCCTCGCCGGTCAAGATTCCCACCAACCGCCCTCGCTTGCGACGGCGGTAAACTTTAGTTACTTGTGATTGGTTCCCGCCAAATGAACCGACCAATTGTAAACGACTAACTAGATCAATCCGATTGGTCATCCGTGTCTAGGACTTACTGATTGGTTTCCACCAAATGCGTCAACCAATTGTAAACTACCAATCCAACCAACCTGATTGGTCGTTCAGTGGTGTTACCATAAAAATTAGTGTTGCTATCCTGTAATGAAATTGAGTTCTTGCCTCGATAAAAACCGTAAAACCGAAAACCTTAACACAAAGCTTACAATGCTACGGCCGTTCAATATAATAAAAAGTTATTAACAGCTCTCCTGAAATTTATGATTTTGTCAGTTCGTAACTTCTTGCAATAAGACGACATTACTATATATAAATATAGCTAAGTCAACTTATACTTATCAAAACTTGATACTGACAATACGTCGCTCTGAAACATTGTGTAACGCCAGTTGAGACAGTTTGAATAGGGAGTATCACAGGCCAAACAAATGGGAGTTTATATCAAAATAACTTCTTCCCTTTGTAGTCTACTGCGTCGTAATCGCTTTGTGAAAACTTTTGATACGCCCATCAATTACAATGCGTAACACTTACCATGAGTCTATAATAAGACTTTTATCCTGAGCATCTCGTTCTCGAAAATGCGCTTCCTTGATTTAATGAGGCCACATCTGCAAAACGACAACTTTTCTGGAGAGTGGTTTTTAGGCACCAAGCTTCTGGCGCTATTTGATTTTAGGTATTGAGTGAATGTGGCATACGTTTTTAAAGCCGTGTGTAAGCCAACGCGACACACCGCCACGTCAGACGGCCGAACCAGGACTGAAGCGGACAGGGGGAAGCGGGGTGGTTCTGATTAGTATTTGTGGGCGAATTTAGGTGTTTCCTTCGTATTATTAAAACCAATACATATTTTGAAAATGCACGGAGTATACGTTATAGAAAAGATGTAGTTTTGTTATTATTCAAAAACTGATGACCTTCCATGAATTATTTACGTCGTACTTAGGGTTTATTTTGTTTTTTAGAGATAGCTTCGGATTTTTTTTATATCGAGGAAACTACTATAATCGTGTTTTTAAAAAGTATGATTTATAGAGTGAATTCTTAAATTCCTTATACATTAATTTCATAAATAAAGCTTTAGTAATAACGATACAGCAAGGGATCAAACGAGCGCAATTATTTCGCAATTACATATCGCTGCCTCGGCGCAGTCTCAAAGATTCTACGGCGTAGTTTATTAGAAGACTAAATCGCTGTTTACACGAGATAAAAATTGAAATATGGACATTTCCGTGATATTTTAGTAAGGCAACATCATCGAGTATATAACCAGAAATAGAGACGAAATGTCATTTAGTTTGTTTGAAAACTATTCTGATACAAATCATTACGGTGAAAACTGCGCTTCGATTGGCCAGCCCGAATTCGAAACTTATTTTAACGTTTCACTTCAAATCGGCAGTTTAACTTGAGCTTTGGTATCATGGACGAAAATTGAAAAATTACGTATTTAATATTTAATTACCGATGATGAGATGTTTTGCTGTTTTTCCCACACCACTAAATGGAACAGTCGCCATTGTTAAAGATATTATCTTTATTATAATAAATAGGAATAAATAGGATGTAAATATTTTAAAATAGTCTTGAAAAACTAAAACATGCTCCACTAAAAATTTTTTCGAAAGGCTCGCCCTTTTTACAAAACACCGACGTTATAGGGACACAAATAAACAGACAAAGGCTTCAAACTGTTTAACTCCCCTCTATTTGTGTCGAGATTAAAACTTTTCTACGATAATGTATTGCTTGATGCGTGTTTATTTTAAACATTATAAACAAGACGAAACCATTAAACTAATTAAGGCAGTGAATTGTTTACAAAAGATTGGCACGTAAACTGGACAGAAAGTCGTATAGGATACGAGGGGGTCGATTCAGAACCTACGATAACTCAGTTGTCGACCGATGCGATTTTATACCGTGCGATTTCTTTTCATTTTTATTCACAATACCCGAATGAAAAAGGTGGCAGTACTTTCCAGGAGATCTACCGCTCCTAAATTTTTAGTTTTCTTTTAAATTTTAAATAAGGTATTTCCGGCCTTTCTCAGTTTTCACGAAACCGTAATTAAGTGAGATGATAACATCCACGAGCAATACTCTCTACAGCGACCAAACCAATATCAGACTTTTACGCAAGAATAAACCTGTTTGTAATAACATCAGTTCCAATAAATCTTGGCTTGGACGTTTTCGACTATTTGCTCCGTTGAATATTTGTAATAAGGCATCGGAGTCCGTACTTCAGAGGGACCTTTTCATGTAATATTTTGACTGCTTGGTCTTGTTTAACTGTTGACTGCCTCTGTGGCCGAATGATTACCATGCTAGACTAGCACGCAGAGGTCGGGAGGTTCCGTTTTCCCAGCCGTGAGAAATATTTGTATGGAAGGAAAGAAGAAAGAAAATGCATTTATTTGTTTGCCACAAAGGTGCTACAAAAGAACAAAGGAAACGGAACAAAAACACAAACAAATCGACTCACCCGAAGGACAGAGTCCGATGTGATTATATAGCGAAAAGAGAATAAGCACGTTACGAGAACAATTTCGTTATTCAAACTAAGGCCTATGTAAAAGTATTTTGAGAATTTATATATCTTATTTCGTTTCGGAAATATAAAATCGAAAAAAGGTCGATCTGACATCCACAGCGAAGAAGAACGAACGAAATGTACTATGTCCTAAGAACAAGTAGTCTTACACATAGACCTTTGTTCTACGGATGAGTCGAAATATATATTATATTGTCAGTTAGTTAGGATATAGAAATATCTATGGTTAGGACCCAAAGTTAGGTCACGGAACAACAAACGCAAGCACACTTACTGGAATATAACAATGAAATAATTGTATATACGTATATGTTAAACTATAACATATGTGTGTGTATATATATAATACCCGGTATTGTACAGGATATATCACGGTCAGTGTCCGAATTAATTCCGTCTTCCCCTTTCCATCGTCGAGGGACCAGGCGTAGGCTGGGGTCGAAGATTCGCGGAAGCGTTACGCTTCCACATTCATATGACGAACGGCTTTGGAGTGGAATTCCCTGCCTGCAGACTTGTTCGCTGAACGTTATAACTTGAACCTTTTCAAGGCGAGAGTGAATAGGCATTATGTAGGTGTGCATACTCCATCGTCACCTTCATCGTCACATTCCATCAAGTGAGATGGAAGTCAAATGGACACTTACTTTTAATAAAATAATCTCAGTACAGAATAATAAAACAACCTACCTCAAAAGTACGTGAAATTACATATAATTACCAAGGTTTATGAAATCGGTTACTGGAAAGTGCGCAAACCCGTATTCATCCCCTAGTTCGCCACCATCGAGTATATAACCAGAAATAAATACGAAATGTCATATAATTTGTTTGAAAACTATTCTGCCATATCATTACTGTGACAACTGCGCTCCGAATGGCTAGCCCGAGTTCGAAACAATTGACGGGTGTCATCAATGGGTGTCGTCGTCAACTGTTTCACGTCAAATCGACCAGTTAACTTGAGCTTTGCTATAATGGACGAAAATCGCAAAATTACATATTTAATATTTAATTACCGATGAAATGTGATTCCGTTTATTTTATAATTAGATGTTTTACTGTTTTTCCCACACCACAGAATAGAACAGCACGGCATTGTTAGAGATATTATCTTTATTACAATAAATACAGAATATTTTTTTGGAATATACGGAGACGTACGCACAGGTCAGTAGTTGGCCTGTCTATATTTCAGTGCAAACGAGAGTTGATATTTGTAAGAGCTGTATATCGCTAATGTGTGGAATATATGGCCCTTATTTCGTCTCTATTTCTGGTTATATACTCGATGTTCGCCACTATACGGGAATTGACACAGAAAATAATAAAAATCGGTTCTCACTACTCAAAGTATATTGAGAGAAAAATGCCTTGAATTGGAGAATAGCAAAATCAACCATTAAAATAATTGCTCCTTATAATAAAATTTAATCGCTATTTATAAAAATGAATCATCATGAGTGAGCAGCCACCTTTAGAGGTGGATGATTTTCTTCAAAATTAAATGGGACCACTATGGAGGTAACCTCTTTCCAACAAAAAAAGAATCATGAAAATCGGTTCACAAACACCGGAGTTATCGCGTAACATACATAAAAAATAATAATAATAACAAAAAAAATACCTACAGTCGAATTTAGAACCTCCTAATTTTTTTGAAGTCGGTTAATAAAAAATACACTAAATAAAATTAAATTAAATGATATTATTTATTGGTAACAATGTTATACATTACAAGACATGTAACAACACCATTCAACATTTGTAAAACGGAAATTACAAAAAAATTAAATTTCAAGTCAGTGATTATGTAATTCACGATTAATTATAAAATAAACCTGTACGTAGCATGCCATTTACAATACATTATAAGTTACATTTACATTATATATTATTACAGTATGTCTTATAAAAAATAAATAAATAAAATGAGTACGATAGAAATGTGACATTTGATTTTAAGAAATAAGGAATTCTTTAAAGTCGTAGAATTGTTCTTCTAGTAGCCAATCCTTTAACTTTAAAACTAAACGGTGCTGTGATGTCATACGGTATCTTATTGTATACTAGTGCCCCTATTACTTACACTGACTTTTTTGACTTGGTCAATTTGGACGGAATCTTTTTGAGGTCGTTAAATTCTGTATACTTCGAGTTAATCCCATTGCGTTGAAAATTTTCTAAGTTGTTAGCCCACTATACTCACATCAAGCAAATAAAGCCTATATTTATTTCTCTCGTGGGTTTGGGTGCAATTGGTGGTTGCATGTGTCCAGGGTTTCCATAGTGCGGGGCTATGAGCGGGTGCGTGATATGTTCACGATGACATATTAATAGTTATATCATTTTATGTCACGGCGGTATATTCAAAGCGTATCAAACACTGGACTGTCGGCACTATCAATCGACGTGAGATGGAGTTTTCAACACGTGTAATTAGCCATGTCACAACTCACCACGTTATTTTTATTAACGTATCCGACAACATAACGTTAGACCCAGTTTTAAAATAGCGTTACATGTTATATGCTTATTTATTTATTTATCAATACTTATAAACTATCATTAAGAATTTTACCTAATGCTATAGTAAGCTACATATGAAATATCTGCCTATAACTAATCTATATATTTTTATAACACATTACCATTGACTTACAATTATATGGACGTCGGGTCCGCGCTAAAAAGTGTC
>NW_020656113.1:0-7207 GCF_003589595.1 Hyposmocoma kahamanoa
ATAAATTGGTCCTTCGAGCCGGATCACAAACCTGGATTAATAACGAATCGCCCAACTTCAGCTTTCGCTTTGAAATACCCGTCGACAATGCGATCTTCATGTATTTTGTATAAATAATATAGGAAGTGTATGTTCTCCATTCTCGACACAGGGTGATGGCTGAGCACAGGCAAAGATTCCCAGGGGAAAGTGTCTAGCATCTGTAAGAATAATCAATTGGACATCATTGAAAAGCATAATCGAATTAGCAAGATTCTAGTTTCTTGTAGCAGTAGAACCCCTTGTGAAAAAGTTGATCCAGGGAAGTACTGGCCTGCCACCTTAACGATTTTTACCTAGCGGTAATGTGAACATTACTATGATCTAGTTTTGAAGGGTTAAAGGTACTGGTGAAATTACATTCACATTGGCCTTATTAACTTATGTCTCAGGGTGGCGGGTGTAGTGGCAGTGCCCTCTGTCCCAGTTGCTTACTAAAAATGGAATTTAATTAATTTGATACTCCGCGAGCCTAGCGATGGTTAAATCGTGCAAAATAGCTGCGCTTGTGTTGAATATTTTTTCATGCAGTTAATTTTCCCATCTTCCCTCCGCATAAAATTAATTAGATAAATAACACAAGCGCAACTACAGTCACAAACACCACCACCAAATATACCCTACACGTGTTTCGCCTCTCCACGAGGCATCCTCAGGGGCTGTTGATTGCTCGACTCTCGGCCGAAGAACCACCAACACACGACTTGTTCGTCACGTCAATATCATTAAAAAAAGCGAGCGGGGCTCCCCGCAATGTACGAATGATATTACTTAACGACGCTTGGCAAATTCTTTCATCACGACGGCAAACGTATCTCATACACAGAGCGGCAAGTCCTGTGCAGCTATAATACAGTGTATGCAAACGATACGATAAGATTTCCAGCTGTTTAAGGAGAATACCATTTGCGCAGACCTTTGTACAGATAAACTTAAAAAAAGTGAAAGTAAAAATATAGTAAATTAAAATTATATATATAGTATATATATAATATATAACTATATTATATACAGCTGATTTTTATGTTTAGTTTTTTTTATACTTCAAATTTTTCGAGCATAAAAACTTTTATCTACACACATATCTCTAAAATGTGTTCAAAAACCGCAAATTACGACCAGCATAAGGCTGTCTTTCCATCAGAGATGTGCGACGTAGCGAGGCGGTGTGCGAGGAAAAAATCCACCAATATGATTACTTCCTTTGTCTAGCCTCGCTTAGCGCAGCTCCGGTGTAAAAGGGTTAGCGGAGCTTAGTATTTGTACTCAAAATAGCGAGAGATGTGTGCGAAGGATGCGGGCGAGGAATGTGTGCAAAACGGTGTAGGAAACTAGAGCTACTCAAAGTAACAGACTAAGACACTAAATGACATTGACTCATAGCCACCGCTCGTGTCACCACACCGTACCCCGCCCGCGCATTGCTGAAAAGAGTTCGTAAAGTAAAGCATCCTCACACCGCCTAGCTACCTCGCACAGCTTTGGTGGAAACGATCACACCGTTTCGCAGCGCCGCTACATATCCTCGCACCGCCTCGCTACCTCACACATCTCTGGTGGGAGGAAATTTGTCACCCGTGAAAAAATATCGAATTCGATAATGTTACATTCAAATTTCGAACATCTCTGAGAAACAAAACAATTTGATTCGACCTCAATTCTAATATCAGTCGAGATGACGTTTTATTCGAAATGAAATGTCAATAGCATTGACTTACAATTATATGGACGTCGGGTCCGCGCTAAAAAGTGTCCGCACTTTTAAGGCGCTAAAATCGTATACAGAGCGCGACACTCCGCTTTAGTCTTCATTTGTTCTACTGACAGCGCGATACTGCGATGACATTACAATTTAAATTTCGAATAGGTTGACTTGGGACATTTTTTTCGTGGTTTTTGTATTAGACCCGTCGTCCATTTATTTGTAAGTCAATGGTCAATAGCAAACAATTTTGACAATTTCACACGTTACTTGATATCGAACGATATGATAGTTGGGGCCGACTCTAGTTTGTCTATGAATTAAAAATAAAAAATTCGGTTGCGTGACATGCGTGAGAAAAGTTTCTATTTGCCGCCATTTCGCCAGTCGTAACATGCGGTTCCTGAACACATCACAGAGCTTCTAATATGTGTATAGATAAAGCAGTGTATGTAACTGTACATAATTAGGCATTGAAACACTCGTGTCGTTTTAATGCCTTTCATTATGTAACAGTCACATAAACTACTATTTGCTTAATCTTGACGTCAAAAATCCATAGGGCGATAATGTAACGAAAAAGCCCGGTCCTATTTGCCTCCATGTCATAACACTGTTTACGAGCAAATACGTTGAAAATAATTTGTGAGGCCTGTTGATTCGTGCCATATAGCCCAGTTGAGAGAGCGGTTAGTCCCGGTTCGTTCGATCTTTGTATGAATAATAACACCAAAACCAATTTCACAAGTATACATATACAGTGTGTGGATTTGCATTCTCACCCATTTAAGAAATTAATAATAGAAATAATGCTAAATTATCTAAAAATATTTATAAAATTGTTATATTCAATATTCTGGCTAATTGTATCTAGAAAATATCTATTCTTTAATAGTTTACATTAATTAAAAAAGTTGACTGAAAAAAAGTTTTTTGTAACTTAGATTTGGTATTTGCCAACTTTAGGTTACATGAAAGTGTTGCTAGATGTACCTAGCTGCACAGCTGGTGGCTGGCTCCCATAATCAAATGCTAGTTACGCGTAATTGCACTATACCCGACGATATTCAATAAAATAAACGAAACATACCTCGTCAACAATTAAAACAACAGGATGTCGTTTCGCCTTTTTCAACCCAGCCCATTCATCTTCTTCTCTAACAACCTTCGCTGCCTTAGAAAAAGCCCTAATACCCTCCACTAACGTAAAATTGTGTATCTTCTCAAAACACTTCGATAGACACTTCAGACATATTTGATTTACAAATTTGAAACCGTTGCAGCAATTTGGAGGTAGATTTTCTAGTATATTCGAAATGTTTCCATGTTCTGTTAATATTTGTCGTAAGCACGATTTTATTTGAGTCGATGAAAGATTCGGGCTTGTTTCTATTAGGTTGTATATAAATATTCTTTGTTTCTGGGTAAGTTTTATGAAGCTGGAAAGCAAGGAAAAAATTGTGTGATTAAAGATGTATCTAACACTAGGTACTTAAGAAACTACACGCGCTTGTAACAGTCACTCAGCAACAGAGTACATTCAAAATACTATATAAACAACTAAATTATTATTAATGAATTTGACATTCACCGTATTATTTATTATACATTAATTTTCATTTATTAGTATAATTAAGTTATAAAAAATTCAATCAAATTAAGTTATAAAGGAATTCGAAAAACGCAATTAATTAATATTTTGTAGCTTTAATTACTCTATGTTACTCCTTGTAGCTATATCTATACATGTATCTATATATGTGGAACACCTTTTTCCGACCATTGCTTATGACACAATGGCTTTTTTATTTATTTATTTTAGAATTTAAAAGGGGGTACAATATACTTAACAAAACATAGTCCAACAAAACTGTTTATACAGTTTGACAGCAGGATCGAAACGAGTCTCAATTGAGCAAAAAGTTACAAACTGACCCTCAATATGGTTAAAAATACTTAAATAATATAATTACTAACTATTCAACAAAAATTTGAGAAATAATAATTACTACAGCCTCTTAAAAGCTCTTAAAACTAAAAAAGTGATATCAGTAGCTGCTACTAGACGGACTATATGCGCCAAAGTCGATATGTACAACTTATCTGCTTCTGGCCGGTGTCGACTGCATGCAGTTCACGACTGCAGCATTAACTGCAGACGTGCAGTTCATTTGTTGGCAGTAAGTAAGGGGATGTACCAAATGTCCAACATTGACAACTTACCCCCAATCAGTAATAGTGTCATCAACTAACTTGATAACTTTCTTTCTTAATTGGTCATCAATAAGCTTCCCCGTGAGCAGGCTGACCCATCCACCCAGCCATTCTTTGTCCATCACGTTTATTACGCTCTGAAATAAACACGCTTATTAAAATAAACCTTAAGGCATACATGTTACATTTGGATTTTAGGTAACTGCTTTATATTAAAAGTTTTGGGTGAATAAAAATCCATTATGAAATAATTTGATTAATATAATTGTAGTATTTTTATTAAAAAAAACCGACCTTAAAAGTTCGTGAAATTAATAATAATAATATTAATAAAATCGTTTATTTATCTCAACACATTAATAAGTAAAAATTTATAAGCAAAAATAAATACAAAGCTCTACATATAGTGTTTAGTAATAATAGTGGTGCGAGATAAAAAGGTCTGTAGCTGACCACAATGGCGGAGTGTGTCACAAGGTTGCTGATATTCTGCTACGGCCTGGCATGTTGATAAAAAGAAGAAGAACTAACACAGATTATCATTATAGTTCTAAGATTTCAAGCCGATTAGTAGTTACTTACCACACACATGAATAGTTATATAGATTTTTTCATTACTATTACACACAGAGCACTATCCACACACAACTACACTACAATACCTACCGCAAAGGTGTGCCTGGACAAAAACCAATTTAAACATTTCTTACGGAAAGTACGTAACGACAAAATATGACAGTCTCGGACAGGCGGGGGAAGATCATTCCACACCTTGGAGGCGGCGTACTTAAAACAACCCGAAGTCCCGACGAAAGTATATACAGCTTATAAATATGACCCCGATCTTGCAAAAAATAAAGACTGCTTTTCGGTACAAGTTTTACAGAGAGGTAAATCGGAATCTTAAAACTTATGTAAGGATTGTACAAAGCAGGCTAGTTTTAGTACTCTAGAATTGGCCATATTAAGCTGTTTGTTATCGATAAGATACGGTGAAATAGCATCTATTTGCCAAGTTTTATTGAAATAGGTTTGCAGAAAGTGCGCGAAACCGGATTCGTCTCTTAGTTTGCTACCCTCTAATGGTACATAATTTCTTCAAATTCAAATGGGACCAATACTTGAGGTATCCTCTTCCCAACAAAAAAGAAGCATCAAAATCGATATTCTTTCGAAAATCGATCTTGGTGGAAAACAAAATTAACTCATACCGTGGTAAGAAACCTGTAATTAGGATAGAAATTTGGTATATAGACTGTGAACTGGCAACCAGTACAATCTCAATTTTGACAACTTTACAGGATGAAGAAAAAATCATTTATATAGCATCTGGTTTATTAAATAAAATTACGTAGGTACATAATTACATACATGCGTAATAAAAATATTTAAAAACTACGTATTTTTATTTAATAAACCAGATGCTATATAAATGACGCAAACAATTATTATCTTCATCCTGCTAAGTTGTCAAAATTGAGATAGTACGATTGCCAGTTCACAGTCGATATCTAAATGGGGTTCAAAGAATATCTTTGTAAATACAATTATTCAATAATTGTATTAGTTATAATCATTTCTTTCTCTCTTGGGGTTGTACATGTCACTGGTAGGTACGAACCTTCATCCTCAAATCAACATCTTCTCTTCGGTCCCAATAGTTCTGCACCAGCCTCTTGTTGTTAAGAAACTGTGCGTTGTCTATGGTTGTATAGTTCTCATCCAGTAGGGAATAGAGCTCTGTGAACAGGGGCTTTTCGCCTTCTGTAACAAACGATAAGTCGAAAATGTTATTAGCACAAAACCCCTTTTACGATAAATGAAATATGGTATCACATAATTTATTTTAAAATATTTTTTTTAACCGATTACCTATTTTATTTGTACGTAAGTACATTTTGACTAACTTTATAATTTGCATTTCATGTAGACTAAAATATCTGCAATATAATCAAATATTTTTTTTAACTGTGCCACTAACAAACTGAATATTTTCCTACTACGACGTAAGATTCTGTGGAAAACAGTTCAATTAACGTGAATCAATCCTGACGACACAAATTATTTTTTCTTCTTGTATTATTTGAATGGTAAATATAAGTGGAATCAACCAAATTTTTCTATACAAGTATTTTACACGTTATAGTTTATCAACATGGTAGATATTCTGTTTGTATATTACCTTTTGTTACATTAGCAGGAACAGTAATGGTGAAGGGTCCCACGCTATCGTCAAGATAGTCGTTCGTAAATACGCTTATGTATATTGCACTGATTTCATTCCTGTATTCAATTAACGGCTTTATATTCTCGTTGGGATTGTAAGGCGCTGTTAGTTGTATTATTGTCCATTCTGAAAGGTGGCTACATGTGAGTGGATGGCTTGCAGTGGCGAACCAACCACATAACACGATTAAACAATTTTTTAATAAGCATAAGTTACCGCCCAGCGGCGGATCCGAACAGGCCGCCACAGACGAGCTCGGGCGGCCCTCTTTCCACGGCTGTTTTCAAGAAACGCGCGGCGTGGGCCACGGGTCGTGGCAAGCCGCCTTTAGGAGGTTATGGTAGCAGTGGTCACAATAGATAAATTAATTCCAAACGAAGCCACCCTTATAATAAGGTAGGCGGCCTTGCTGACACATTTCAGATGTTCACTGAGTATGTCTTATCTATAATAACCATCAAAAATTAAAAAAGAGTAATTTTACCATTAGGCAATTCTTTCAATATCCTCTGGAAGTTACGAACATTATTATCAGAGCTGAACCTCAAATACTGTCTGTGGAAAGGGAGTTCTTCAATTTCAAAGGACTTTAGCATCTCTGTGATGTCAAATTTTGGTGATAGGAGGGCTAGGAGACCCTCCTGTTCTTTTGATCTGTAATGAAATTACGCATGCTATATTATAAATTCAATTGCATATTATCAATGTCACAATATTACAATTGAAAATACAATGTCAAGAGATAATAATAAGATCGTCATTAATATAAAATTATTGTAATAAATAATAATGAATATATAAATAATAATATAATCGAACAAAAAATATAAATAAACTAAAAATATACTTGTTGTGTGTTATTTTACTGTTTTGAATTCGAGTTATATAATAATGTTGACTGTTGTCGGTGGCGTCCACTCTGCTCCTCTGTCACCCCAGAATAACAGCGTTGGGTTTCGACTGTTGATATAGTTTATACATTGACTTACAAATAAATGGACGACGGGTCTAATACAAAAACCACG
>NW_020656113.1:7217-19840 GCF_003589595.1 Hyposmocoma kahamanoa
AAAACGTTGAATTTAAATTGTAATGTCATCGCAGTACTGTCTAATTTAGCTTGCTTCGCTGTCAGTCGAACAAACGAACACTAAAGCGTGAATGACGCTCTGTATACGATTTTAACGCCCTATAAGTTCGGACACTTTTGAGTGCGGACCCGACGTCCATATAATTGTAAGTCAATGGAATAATACAAAATTTTTGACAAAGAAACACGTAAAATGTGTAGTTTACCATCTGCATCTATTTCAGCCGACGAAAACGCAAAACACCAAGCAAAATTACACAAGCAAAAAGACAGTATAGATTCCTTGCGTGACATATTAGAACAGCGGCGTGCAAGGGTGGCGGCAAGCGAAGAAGCATACGAAAGAAGCAATAGTGTGTTAAGTGGACTCTTGCGGAAGATACAAAAGCTGGCCATGTAAGTATTGTAACTGGATGTTAAATAGATACAAACACACAAAACTTTAAAATAAATTCAAACAACTTCAAAAACCATAAAAAGCGAATAATAAGAAACTTCAGATTTAATCCAAAAGACAACAATATACGTACTACTTTTGTTACTATTTTTGACATATTCGTTTGGTAAATAGTATTATAATAACTTATTAGTCTATCTATAAAAAAAAAGTGTTAAAAAAAATATTAAAACGCCTGATTTTCAGTAATTGGCAGGAACGTTCTTGATCCCTTGGTTTTGTATGTTATGTTAGTTTAGACTATGGAAACTAATTTTTTTCCATCATCTAAGGTATGTAGGTATACAATTACCATGTGGCAATTCTTGTCCAAACCTTTACGTTAACTAATTTTAACTGTTTTTAAAAGATAATTTTGTGTTATTTAAAACGTATATTTTACTATTTGTCACTTTAGCCGCGTTTTAGTTAGTGAACGGCAGAATGTAAAGCAAATTAGTTACAAAAATATAGTCCAATATGAATTAAAAAATACAAAAATAGCTATTTGGTACTTGTCGCGACATCTAGTGTACCAATAGGTACTAAATACTTGACTAGGCTTTCTTGGTATGTTCTAGAAATCACCACTAAAAATCCCCACTAGTGGGGATACTAATTTGATTTACTTTTTACTATGTCATCGACCCAGCGCGTGTTTTCTTTTAAAAAGTATAAAAGGTTCGATACTTTGTTAAATCTGCGTAGCGAGTACTATGCCAGTGGGGATTTGTGAAATCAAATTAAATCAAACTTTAGGATCTCCACCAGTGGGGATTTGTGGAAAATACCGCTATCATGTATTGTATTAGCAGTCTCTTGAGTTATAATACCATACCATGACAATACGATATTTGGATGAGGAGAACTAAATTTCTTTATTAGTAATTCAGCAAATTGTTCTTTCACGATTCTAAACACCAGCTAAAATGTCTTAAATAGTTACTCCTTGTACAGACCGAAATTTTATTATCGCAGGTCCTCGGAATGCGACTCCCTTCCTCTATTACGTCTGCTAGGCAAGTCCATCGACATAAACGCGACCAATGCGCGTTTGTATATAAAGGGCTTGGAGAAGAAAGTTGTGGAAATGGTTGAGTTGATTAAGATTGACGAGGTTAGTAACGATTAGGGTCCATTCACACTCGATTTACCAGCAAATTACCAGCACCGTGCTTGCGCTGATATAGTTATGCATACAAGACAGAATCAAACGACGATTACAACGTTGTCGACGATGTCAACTAGCGCCCGATGGCAATTTGCAAATTTTGAGATAAATGTGAATTTAATCACTAGTAGGGCTTCAGTTGAAAATCGAAGGGACAGTGGCAAACTCCCGAACAAATTTTTGTTCACATAATTTGTATGCGTCTGTTTATGAAAAATATGTGAACAAATTTTGTTTTGGGTTTAATATTCTGAGAACTCAGGAACTAAAGATATTCCAGTTGGAAGTTTTGGAGGTTATATGTTACGTAATTGGAGGTTATATGTCACGTAATAGAATAAAATATATTCGGCGTATTATTATATCAAACTAAACTACAGAAGCCTTAAACAGAGATAATAGAACTGAATGGGGCCGTGGGTTTGTTACGAGACGAAAATTCAGAGAAAATTATTTTGTGTACTGGTATGGTCAAAAGGCATGAAGTTAAGCCATAACAAATAAAACTGGAGTTAATTAATAACATACCATAGCCTATTGCACTGGTAACTCGGACACAAATTTATTTTTTTGTGAAACGTGTCACCAATCCCTGAGTTTGGGAACTTTTGGTCAGTTTTACCATTTTCTCGCGTGGCTTTTTATTGGAGAAGAAATTATCGACTTAATTTTTTGTAATGAGTTATCTTTTTTTAGCTTATTATAAATCGGTCTAATCAGTGCATTTGATATTACATTACGTAACGTGAACTAAATATGGACATCCATACGTAGGTCCTGAAATTCCTTTTTTTGGCGGCTAGATGTCGCTCAACGTTAAGAAACTAAGAAATTGATAGATGTAGATATCAGTCCGGTTACATACTAATTAGTCATTAGAGTTTCTTTTAAATATGATTTCATTTCCAGACAGGCCGCTATTATAATTTGAAAAACGTAATGAATTTATTTTATTCAAACTTATAATTTAAGACATTAGAAGACGCTAACGAATTCTATTAACTATGATTTTGCTAATGTTTATAGCAGGTTCTCGGTAGTACCTACTAGAGAAATATCTCCACATAAAAACAACGTTACAAAGTTACACATTTTATTCTTAAATAATTTATTGTAGACTTTTTTTTTCATGATTTTGTATGATCGGATAAAGCACGTCCGTATCGTGTCACACATTAGCACATTCTTTAGACACTATGCTAAATGTATAAGTGCATCGTTAATCTTTTGTAAAAATAGTTTTTAAATAGTAAATACCTGCACGATTTGATCTAACAAAGCAGTTTTTCCCGCCTCTCAGGTAGTCGTACTTAATGTAGTATCCAATCAAAATAGTTTACAGTGTTCCTCATATGTGTTTATTTTCCAGGCCTTGCAACGTGCGGCAGAAGCAAAAGAACGAACGCCACCCTCTTCCCGGCGCCGCCGCACTCGCCCCTCGCCGTCCCCTCGTCCACCCACGCACTCCGCAAGAGCCATGCGAGATGTTAGGGAGCCTACTTCGATGTTGACATCGCAGGCTTAGACGTTCAAAAACGCGAAAAAACTGCCTCTTATTTTAACAACCAACCTCGTCGTCGAATTTTAAGGATTAATTTCTGACGTTGAACTAATTCGTAAAACATTTTGTTTAGAAGCCATGTTCCGACAATGTACGACAAGAAACATAGGGAGAGGTTGAAGAATAGCAATATGCTGAGTCTCTGCAACCACATACCTATTAGTATAAGAAATCTAAGTATAATAGCTGATAATAAATCTGGGTTTGGTTGTAGAAGAGTCCATACCTGGTGTTACATATAGATATAGACGAACTCAAGTGGAAACGCCAACTTAACCAAATGTTAGCTTGCTAAGATAACTTTAGAATAAAATTATCTAAGTAATTTTTAAGTTTTGTTGAATGTCGCGATGTTTGACCGCTTGAAAATCCAATTATTTTTGTGAAAAGACTCCACTTAGTAACACACTCAACATAGCCCCGCACTAGGGAAACCCTGTGACGCGGGTGCGATGGATATACTCATAGACAACCAAAAATTACACCCAAACTCACGAGAGAAATAAATGTAGGCCATACAAATATTTCTCCCGGCCCGGGAATCGGACCTGGAACCTCTGCGTGGTAGTCCGGCACGGTAACCACTCGGCCACGGAGCCAGTTAACACATAGTTTATTATAATAGAAAAAATCCTTCGATTGGGCTGGATTCGAACCAACGTCTTCAAGCAACTCAATAAATAAGTATCTAATAACAAAACTATAACTTCAAAAGAATGACGGGTTTTTGTGGTAACAGTTTTTACATCAATTCATTCTTAGTTTTTTTAGTTACATCAATTAAAGTTTATGTTTTTAGTTTCTTAATTGGACGTAGTTAAGCAAAAAAGATCCAATCCATAAAATTATCATAAAATGAGTTTTATATACCAAACGGTTCCTAAAGTCTAACCTCTTCGATCAGCAAAAATATCCAACATATAAACATAAATAAATATCTCTGGAGGTTACATTACAAGTTTTGAAAATAAAACAAGAGTGAGAAACACTTTTAAACTTCAAACTGCCATATCTCGAAAGTGACTGGATGTGCATTGGATCCTTTTTGTTTAACTACGTCCACTTATTTGTTATCTTTTTAAGCTGATGGCTCTATAGCTAATGGTCAATAAATAAATAATAATAAAATCGGTTCTAGTTGCAAAAACTACTTTAGTCGGACAGTCGAATCGCTTCAAAGTTATAAGGGCTACTGTCCACACTTTAATAAGGTTATTCTAGCGGCAACATTCTTCAATCTCGAGAACCGCTAGATCTGATTCAATTCAAGAAGTTTATTTTCCAAATTGGTCTTACCGAGAATCGAACCCAGGCCCTCCTCATCAAACGCCTGCAGTGCAAACAATTGGGCCACTGAGATTATTGAAATATGATATTTATGGAAATCTTGTATATTTTATATACATAATCTGCTAGAAAGGAAGTAGGTCAAACCATTGGGCAACAACGGCAATTTTTTTTTACAACGGCTTTTTTTATTTGGGTGAATATTGTTTTTAAAATACTAATTGCGATATTACGACACAGCAAAATAAATAAAAATTAAAAATCATCCATAATGTATTTTATTTAGTAATGATTTAAGGTTTATTTACAAAAGTTCACATTACGTCAATTCCTTGTTAAAAAATTCACAAATTTATCTCCGATATAAGTCGTGTCGTTAGAGACTACTTATATCCATAATTATCCATATAATCTATTTATAACCAGTAACCGTATGAAATAACTGTCCACTTGATGGTTTTTTAACGTATTAGCTTTCTATATTCATTTGGTATTTTTTTATGTCAAAGATAAATTGATGGCACTTTACAGTTAGGTGTTTGAATGAAACAAACAACACTTGTTGTAGATAAAATGTAGTAATTTCCATACAAACTTACGTTCAAGCCGTTCATGAATATTTATAGTAGTACAAAAAAAGTGTTAAGATCCAAAAGTCATAGTGTTCTACGGCTTAAATACATCCTAATCTAACTTTCCTAAAACTATCTTAAGATATTATATTACTTAAAATTATTAATCCATATAATATAATTGGCCCTTTCAATCGGCATTATAAAAATACAGTTTTTTTTTACATTTTGTCGGTTCGACTCTTAGATGAAATAAGCAACTTTTTATAAGTCTTTGAATGCAGTATAACAATTTACCAATCACATTAGAGTACCGGCTAACCGCGATAGAAGACAGCGTAGTCCGGTGTTTAGTACCTATTGGTACACCAGATGTCGCGACGAGTACCAAATATCAATTTTTTGTAACTAATTTGTTTTACATTCACAAGCTGCAATTTATCAAAGCTTCTCTAATTTCTAGTGGTAACTAACAAATCAACTAGATGGCGCTTATTGCACGGGTTTTCTGGATAGGCTATTCTTTTGTTTTGTTTAGGATTAGCGCCATCTACCCAATTTTTTTTTTTATATAATATCAAGTGAATTGACGAGCAAGATCGTGCGCCTGATAGTAAGCCTGTCCATAACATTTGCAGTGCTATTTAGAGGTTTAGATCGCAAAGATCTGAGGGGGCACTTCCACTGCACCCGTCACCCTGAGACATAAGTTGACAAGTTTCTGTAATTTCACCAGCACTCTTACCCTTCCAAACCGGAACACAGTAATGCTGACATTACTGCTTAGGAGCAGAAATAAATAAGGTGGCAGTTCTACCCTGGACGACGTCTTTCACAAGGAGCTCTTTTGCTACTAAATTTGCGTTAATTTTTAAATTAGTTTGTAACACACAATGCCATCTAGTGACACACATATTTGTCAACGTTCAAAATAGTAGTTTATATGACTGTCACATGTAATCAATGTAAGGTATGAAAACATGAAGACAGGCGAGAGAGAAAGTGACTTCTTACATTTACATAATATGAACTACTTCCAGGCTATTGATAAGCGCCATCTGGATATGATATAGAATTTCGGCCTTTTTCAGAACTACGATCTGAAATATGGAGATTAGCTTTCTCCCTTATTATTGTTCCATGGTATTACTTGCTTTTAAAAATGAAATAATATCATCACGAAGCAAAATCTCCTACCTACAACATTTAAAAAAAAATTGCTTATCATTTAAAATTACATATAAACGAACTACCTTATAACTAACTACCAGCAGTTACCACTGATTATCAACATTAATTACGCCCCTATCCTCATTGGCAGTCCCCTGGCCACTACGCTGCTAGCAATCATCACGAAGTTGGAAGAACCCCTTGCCCGTGATATTGCCAGGAGAAGATTTGGTTCTGGCACGAATTGTGACTTTGGTTCAGCCGTTGTATCTGGAAATAAAATACTCATAGAGCGACCTTTGCAAGTTACATTAGAAGCAACAACTTTTATAACAAAAATAGAAGTCAATTAATTTGCAACTTCGCGAACCCATTCAAGGTTTAATCGTGCCAAAATTTTAATTCCAATAACATAAATGTTACTTTTTAAGACAACTAACACTGCGCTTGTTATGTATCCAGCTTTGCACATAACACACATACCTAAAACGTCAGGTCAATGCACTGGCATTCGCGCACCCCGGAACGCGCGCCCCGTGCATTGCAACGTGACTGATGCAAAACTCGTCATTTTAATTATAATTATGAGACACTTTTAGGCCCAACGTTCCTAACATCGGACTAAACTCGTAGACTAAATTCCTTTAGTTAAAATCTTTTTCGTATAAGTACTTTTAGACATAACGTACCTAACTCCGGACGTTCTCAAAATGATTTAGTTTAAGAAATACCTTTGGGGAAATTTAATATAGTTATTCATCATATTTTCTCGTCTTTACTTCATCTCCACTGCGGCCATCCTACATAATTAGCTCTAGATGCATTTTTATTGTATTGTTTGGCTTTTATTTTGTTTGTTTTATGAAATTAATAAAACGCTTCTTATCTTGGTAGTAGTAATACGGGAAAGTATTATTGCCCGTATTACTAGTGGTAGTACCACGGCCAATAACAATTACCCGTGATACTACTAGGCCTGTCGGTAGTAACATGGGAGATTATTATTGCCCGGTTGGTAGTACCATGGACAACTAAGGCCCAAATCATCTTTATTTCACAGGTAAGCAAATTACACTCGAAGTTGTCATATTGTACTCTACTAAACTCTACTGCTCATTCGTAAGGCAGATTCCCCTAAGACGAATGAACAACTCTAAGGGTCTTCGTAAATATACTTTGAATACATTTATCATTTACAATATTTATCTCAAACATTGAGATGATTTGAGAATCGAGAATATCTGCAAGAACTAAACGGGTCACTTTCACGGATTTTTGTCATCCAAGTATGCAAAAGCTGTATAACAAATATTCTTTAGAATAAAGTTTATGTTTCACTATAGTTTTAAACCTCGTAAATGGCAAATTTTGAATATCACCCGGAAATTTATTATGTGTATATAGAAGTGACTGTGAAGTGAGAGTGAGTTATGTGTATAATGAAGTAAGAAGACGTTGAAGTGCTGTCTCACTGAGCCGGCGGGCGCTGGCGACGGATACCGCGCTCCCCTCTCACCGACGCAGTCATCATTTAAAAATGCAACGTTGGTTGCCATAGATTAATTAACCAACTTTGTCTATGGTGGTTTTAATGTTTTGTAATCAATTATTATTTAAAAATATGATATATTTGTTGAAGAAACATTTGTGTTAAATTTTTTAATACTGTTAAATTTAAAAAAACGATTTATAAAAAAATAATTTCACAACGTTGTAACTTTCCGTTACAATACATTGTCCCTTAAATCGGGACTTAATAAGCTGACAAACTATAATATATAGCGTATATAGAGGGAGCGTAGGGCGCTGGCAGTCAGAAGTAACATGTCGATCCGTAGGTTTGCAAAGCGCACAAAGGAAGTAAAAATTACGCTCTTTAGAACATACTGACAATCATTTTACACTTGCAGCCTATGGACCCACTATACGCTAGAGGCATACAGCGCCCTAAGATTCCAATACAACAACGCGTTCAGGATGTTGTTGGGGCTGCCGCGCCATTGCAGTGCGTCCTTGATGTTCGCGGAGACGCGAACGGACGGGTTTCACGCCATTATGCGTAAGCGCGTTGTGTCGTTGATGCGGCGCGTGCGCGGCAGCCCTAACAGCCTCCTGGCTATTGTTGCGACCAGAGTCGACGGCCCATTTATACAGGCATGGGAGGCTTCACAATGCGACAGTCAGAAGTGAATAATGTTATAAAAAATTTGTACTTAGTCATAAGGTTACAATTGTTACTAACACGATATGGAGATAAACCGAAATAAATTATTATTATTATATATAGGTCATATATAATATACAGGGAGTAATTATACAACTAGATACAAAGAGCATGTTTTTTCGTTTTAAAACCCCGGAAACGTCCAATTTCGCTAAATACTTTATACTCTACTATTAGGCTTAAATTATATTGCAGCAGAACGGAATGGAATTTTTGGAACGATATGCCGCCGACTGTTTGCTGCCGCGAGCAGCTAGCACGAGCAACAATGTTGGCAGCATTGTGCTAAAGCGAAACCTTTTCAGGACATTATTTGTTGTAACCTTCCTTTCTTGTTATTGTCAATTGTGTAACTCACAAAGTAGATACAAGCCAAAATCATTCGCAGAATTCTCGCGAATGTTCGAGAACACTCGCGCATTCGTGAGAATTCAACAATATCATTACAAATCCATTCCATTCGGCCGCAATATAAATTAAGCCTTACTGTTAACTTACATACCCAAAATCCCCTGGCTCCATTTCGCCTTCCCCACAGCGGCCCAGGGAAGCGGTGCAGTCGATGGCACGTACAGCGACAACAGCGTACTCACCACCTTATCTACTTCAAGGTCTGTCACTTCCCACAACATGCCAACTACCATTGGGCTGGAAACATACCGAAAATAGTTATTGGTACAAAGATAGAATGAAAACAAAGAAAAATTTCTTCGACCAGTATGGTCTCGAACCAGCGACTGTTGCCTCAACGTGGCAACCCCGCCGTCAACTGCTCCACGGAGCGAACTAGCAGATTTTACGAATATATTGTGATTGTGGCGGATCTTTGTACCGAGTTTAAACGGCGTAACGCCAACCGTGAGAACTTTTGTAGCAATAGAGCTCCTTGTGAATGAGTTCGTCCAGGAAAGTACTGCCACCTTACCTATTTTGCAGCCAAGCAGTAATGTGAGTTTGAGCATTACTGCGTTGTGGTTTTGAAGTATAAGGATGCTGGTAAAATTACAGGCACTAGGGACTTATCAACTTATGTTTCAATGTGACGGGCGCAGTGGCAGTGCTCCTCAGATCTTTGCGATTTAAAGCTCTGAGTGGCACTGCAACTGTTATGGATAGGCGTGTCGCTTATCAGCAGGCGCATGACTTGTTCGTTCCGTCACTTGATATTATACTAAATAAAACTCGAATTACAAATATATTTTAATTGTAAATAGTTTACATCCTCAAGTAATCGTTACCTTTTGACGTTAGGCATTGCTATTTCAATAGTGTTGTAACTGAAAATACGTGAAATTCAAGATTACACCATTTGTGAACGTACATTTGTTTCTCTACACGTCAATAAAATTGTCATTAGAATATTGTAAGAAACCATGAAAATATATCTACTTTCACACGCAAAATAGGCGCCTTGACGTCGAGTTGCGGACACCAGCCCGTTACACCAAGTACCAAGTATATCTACTTAACCCAGAATGAGATAAACGTTTCGTGAGGTAGTTCTGAATAAAACAGTCTTTATTCAAAAATATGAAATGATTTTTTTACTTTTATTTTCAAATATACTTCTACTTTGCAAATAAAAGTTGTTTAGACGTGTAATAAATTTTAACCTATACATAAATTATAATAATCTTTCACGGGGACTGAGTAATTAGTTTTTCAGCTATCCTGAATAAATTCACTTTTTGAGTTAATACACTATTGCATTGGCCGTGCGATATATTCTCTTAAGAATGTCAACTGCTAGTTTTGATTCTCGGACTTCGACGTCCACATCTGCACGCAGTTGGCAGTGCTAGACGTCGACCCACCTGCCGGCGATGTGCAGGTGGTGGTGTGCGGCGGCGGGCGCGCCCCGGCCCGGCGGGTGCAGCAGGCGCACGGAGCCGCAGCCCGACAGCACGGCCACGCCCGCGCCGCGCGCGCCCTCCACCCCCGCGCCCGCGCCGCCCGACGCGAAGCGGCAGCCGTCGCCGTGGCCGCAGAACCTGCAACGCCGACGGTCCTTCTTCACCGTTCTTCTTCTTGGCGTGTCGACTCTGACGTTTATTGCAAGGACCAGAGACGGACAGTGGGTTTCAACCCAATCAACCGGGTTTCTACCCAAAGCACCGGTATGATAATCGATTCAAGTGTATACGATACGAGTTTTTGTATCGATTCATTTCAATGCTATTTTCATGCTAATCGATTTAATAGTTTATTTCATAGAAAGATAAAATACACAAACATTTTTAGTAATATCATTAAATTTGAACAAAACTCGACTTACAAATATATTTTAATTGTAAATAGTTTACGCCCTCCATTTCGGGCGTTAATGGGTTTTAACTCTATTTTAATAGAGATTATAACTATAATATATAACTAAGAATTGGTTTTAACCAATTCTTAGTTAACAACACGCCGGGTTAAAACTTGCCCATCTCTGGTGAGGACTACCAGTACGCTTGCACACGTACGGATACTCAGGGCAGGAGAAAAGATGTATCACTGTCTGATGGACACCACACAGACATGCTACACGTTTAGTGAGAGGTATTGCTAAATAAATTAAAATTCACCATCGAGATTAGAAAGAAAGCAACCATTCTCCTAATAGGCTACCTACTGTTCTTTTACTAGCAGACTGCATGTTATATAATAAAATCACGAAACAAAAACAGATTACGCTGCAACTCAATAACGATAACTGTATAATATTCTATCACAACTTGTTGCTATCTATCTGAGATTAACTCTATGTGTACTACTTGAAGTTTAGAAAAATATAGTTTGTCAATTCCGATACCTAATTATCATTAATAACTGTCAATTTTATTTCAAGTAAGAGACAATTCGTCGCCTTACTTTCTGAAACTCGTATCTTTAAGCACAAAGTTACTGAAATGTAAAAAAAAGATTGTATATACCATTGACTTACAATTATATGGACGTCGGGTCCGCGCTAAAAAGTGTCCGAACTTATAGGGCGTTAAAATCGTATACAGAGCGTCATTCACGCTTTAGTCTTCGTTTGTTCGACTGACAGCGAAGCAAGCAAAATTAGACAGTACTGCGATGACATTACAATTTAAATTCAACGCTTTAGCTTTTTCATATTCCTTTACATGTCACTACGTTTAAATAGGTTGACTTGGGACATTTTTTTCGTGCTTTTTGTATTAGACCCGTCGTCCATTTATTTGTAAGTCAATGGTATATACAAATTGTGCAGGCTGATTTCATCACATTCACATTATTCTTAAAGTAATGCGTCCAAATTAAAACCAAAACATTGATAAGAAATTTAAAATAAATAGAAAGCTTTACCATCCCCTGAATAATCACTCTTTGATACGATAGATTACGAGTTTGAGAAAGTAAGGTATCGAGTCACTCTATTAGGTATAATCGAACTTAGGACCACATCATTTGCATAATCTTACAAGAAAACATCAGCTTCTGTCAAATATTTGAGGAAGTCAGCTGGCTCGGGTGGTTCACCAATGTGTCCTGTCCATGACTCACACCAGTATCGCACGAATGAACTCATTCGCTTCTCCATTCTGTCCAGATTTTTCTCTGCAAAATGAGGTGATTATAGGTTACACAAATCAATTACACAAGTTGCTTAAACAATAGAACCTCTAACGTCCTCCACGTCCTCGGTGACTTACTGAATAGTACAAGCAAGACAAGAAATGTTTTGTTGTACTTGGTTGCCCAACTGTGTGCCCAACGAAAACGCAGAAAACTATCTGACAATGACAAAGTACCTCCTGTTCGTTGACTCTTCATTAAATCACTTTTTAACCGACTTTAAAAAAATGTCCTCAATTCGATTGTATTTTTTTGAGAACCGATTTCAATACCGGGTGTTCCACAGGGCTCACACCTTGGTCCAATTCTCTTTGTTATGTTTATTGATGATATAAAATATTGCATATGCAACTCTGATTTCGAACTAAGCTGATGACCTAAACTTATCAAAAGTAATGTGTAACGTAGCTGATCAAATTCAACTTCAAGAAGATATAAACGGAGTCACTGAATGGTGTCGGAAAAACTCTATGAGTCTTAACACAAACAAATGTTTTCATGTAAAATTTTCGCGAAAATATAATAAATTTAATAGTAGCTAGTATTAACGGAGTTGCTTTAAAAAAACTGGAACAGGTTAAAGTTCTCGGCATTATT
>NW_020656114.1:0-21313 GCF_003589595.1 Hyposmocoma kahamanoa
ATTTTTGAAGAAATAAGGACCGATGATGCCTTCTGCATGCAAGCCGCGCCAAACTGTGACCTTTTGCGGATGCAAAGGCGTCTCCAGAACTTGTTCGGGTTGTTCTGCGCTTCAATACCGCATATTTTGCTTGTTTACGTACCCTTTTAGCCAAAAATGTGCTTCGTCCGAAAACATGATTTTCCGATGAAAATCTGGGTCATCTCTCAGCTTGGCCAGAGCCCAATTAGAGAACGTACGGCGTCTCGGATGGTCATGCCACTTCAGCTCCTGGACCAGCTGGATCTTATACGCCTACAAACCCAAATCTTTACGCAAAATCTTCCACGTAGTGGACGCTGTAAGGCCCAATTCTTGACCGCGGTGCCGAATTGAGACATTCGGATCTTCGGTGACACTCTCGTTCACAGTTCGTATGGTTTCATCGGTACGCACTGAACGAGCGTAGGAAATACGCGGCAGGTCACACAGAGAAAACGTCTCGTCGAACTTTTTCATCAATAAGCGAATATTGGCTTCGGTTGGCCGGTGATGTTGGCCGTAAATTGGTATCAAATCACGGTACGTTTGGCGAATTGATTTGCCATTTTTGATGTAAAATTCCAAAATTTGGCGACGTTCTGGGCGCGAAAGGTGATTCATGTTGATAACTTCAATATTTTCTGTGTCTGAAAAAAACCAAGATGGCCGCCATCTGTCAATTCCTTCTCTGTCAAATCCCTATCGGAAAATAGATTGCTCAAAAAAAACACACAATATCTGGCAAATTTATAATTCTTCTATTAAATGTATATTATATTTAAATAACGTACAATCACGTTTTAAAGTGCACAAACGCACATGAGACATAGTATATTTTGTGGAATGTCTGAAGACATAGGTCTCTTTCTCGAGGGCCCGGGCGGCGTCGTGGTGAATGTTCACTGATCCCACGGCGCCGACTCAACCGGCGAGAGGGAAACCCGGGGGGGTTTTTAGTGGGGTAGGCCCTCAAGCCTGGAGGGAGAGTCCCCTCATAACCCCTGAGTCTCCCTGGGCTCAGGGGTATCCATAAAGATTTCCCCCCCGTCAAAAAAAAAAAAGTCTCTTTCTCGAGTATTTCAAAATAGAAAGTAAATCTGCCCCATTTCGCACCTGTCATAGTAATGGTGTTGTTCAGGTTTAACTGCACTTCAACCTAACATAACACAGCGTCATCATAATGAATATCCAAAGTAATTTACAGAAAAAGATTGTGAATTAGCGTCACCATCTATAAACAGGAGCGTAAAGCTATTGTAAATGTGGACAAAAAAAATAAGGCGAAGTATACAACGTAATTACCCTCGCTTGTCTAAATACCAATTAATAGTAATATTTAAATAACAATTTTCAACAGATCGAGTTCTTAGGTTTTCGCGATTGTTCCACATAGGAAATGAAACTATTTTTCCGGATTTAAATCGCGTATATTTGTTTGTAAAACTTAATGTAGCGTAAATTGGAATGTTTTCTTTGTAAAATTAATAATAAGGTATTTAATTAATAACTATTGTAACTATAGTGAAAAAATAGGGTGGTTTGCATCAATATTAGACATAACCGGTTGAAGACTGTACCACCTCAGTCAACCGTGACCATGGGACCTGTAAAGGGCACGAAACGTCGGTTTGTTTGAAAAAACAAATATAAAAATAGTTTCATTTCCTAATTTTCAACAGTTTTATAGTATTACATTACTTACTCAATTTTCTATATACAACTCTTCTCGTCCGTAATACCGCAGTTCTTGAAGACAAAAGTCTTCGAGCAGTCCGTGTTGCCGGCGATGACCTACGCTCTGAGATGTGGTCACTTACTATGGGCCTCATAAAAAAGTTCAAAGTCACTCAACGAGCTATGGAGCGAGCAATGGTCGGCATTTCTCTACGTCATCGAATCAGAAATGAGGAAAAACGTAGAAGAACGAAAATCACTGATATAGCTCAAAGGACCAGCAAGTTGAAGTGGCAACGGGCTGGGCTCATATGTAGGTCGTAGAACTAACGGCCGTTGGGGTAAAAAGGTTCTCGAATGGAGACCACGAACCGGAAAGCGTTCAGTGGGATGGCCGCCTACTAGATGGACGGATAACCTGGTAAGGGCGGCGGCTAACCGGTGGATGCACGTATCTCCGATTGGTTAGTCTGGAAATCTTTGGGGGGAGGGCTATGTTCAGCAGTGGACGTCTTTCGGCTGAGATGATGATAATGATTAATTTTTAAGTACTGACAGCCCGGTCACTTAGTGAATTCGGGCGCAGGCGCCGGCGATCAGCAATGCTATTTAAAACTTTTATGGAGGTCAAATGCGCACTTATGTTTTATAAAATAAAAGATCGCTTCAAGTAGGTATGTGATTATTATAAATGTAGATATTATGAATCATAAATCTTCATTCAGTAACTTAGAAGTTGTCTGATTTTGACTAAAGTACAAAGTCAAAGTCAAAGTCAAAGATTATTTATTCCATAGGTAAAATAAATTTACACTTGAAAATGTCACATTTAAGCTACTGCTCGTTCACTACGCTGACTCCCTGAGGAGAACGAGCAAGAAACTCTAGGGATTGCTCTTTTCAAATAAACTTAAATGCTATGGAATACACTTTGAATCAAATTTGTGTGGATTCTGGAGCCATGTCTTTCCATACATCTTTATCTAACACGTGGTCTTCAATTTTGTAATATGATTTTTCGATCAAAATATTTTTAATGTAACTACAGTTAAACTTAGGAAATGATAAACTTAATATATGCTCCGGAATCTTATTGTAAAAACGTATACAGTTCCCCATAAAAGAGTTGTTTACCTTGGTTAAACGAAATCGTGGTACCATGAGTTTGGACTTAGCTCTAAGGTTAATATTATGGATATCTTCTTTCTTATTGCAATTATGTATATTTTTACGGGCATATAAAATATTTGAGTAAATTTACTGTGATACCACAGTCATGATACCAGTCTCCTTAAACTTTTCTCTGAGAGAAACCCGAGAGCCTAGACGGTACACAGAACGAATCGCTCGTTTTTGCAATACAAATATGGTTTGAATATCTGCCGCTTTACCCCACATGAGAAGCCCGTAGGACATTATACTATGGAAGTAACTAAAGTAAACTAGTCTAGCAGTCTCGCTACAAATATGGACACCTAAAACAGCATTGTGATTGGTATCATCTGATTATCTGTATCTGCGGGAATATTATTCGTGATTTGTAGATAATTTAACGATAACAACTTCTATTGCTTAGTAATTAACTAGAGTGCGAAAATGGCAGTCCATCGCAGAGGATATATAATTGGTGTATTAATTTTGAGTATTCTTTGTGTTGCGATAATTGTTGCTTCTGTGGCTACTAATAGCTGGGTGAGTAGTGATTTTTTACACTTGTATTAGCTTCTTTACCTTTTTTTATTAAAAAAAAAAATGCACATTTGACTTCCATCTCACGTGATGGAAAGTGACGATGAAGTCGACGATGGAGCATGCACACCTAAATAAAGCCTATTCACACTCGCTTTGAAAAGGTCGCAGTTTTAACGTTCAGGGAACAAGTCTGTAGGCAGGAAATTCCTCTCCATAGCTGTTCGTCATATAAATGTGGAAGCGAAACGGAGTATCCACAACATAAGAGTGGAACCCCAGCCTGCGTCTAGTCCCCTGATGATGGAAAGGGGAAGGCGGAATTAATTCGTGTAATTCCCTCGCACACTCTCCGTGATATATCCTGTAGAATACCGATAAGCAGGCAACTTTACGGCGGTGTTCAAGGCTCTGTAGCTTCGCCTCTACTAATTCCTGGTCACCTATAAGCCTCTTGGCATTCTTGTCGAATGAATCCAAGGTGGCCAGTTGGTATGTAGCAGAGCCGTCCCATAGGCGGCAGCAGTACTCCATACACGACCGGACTTATGCTTGGTACATCTGTAGCAACCCTCCCGGTGTGAAGTAACGCCTCACCTGGAAAGGATGCCAAGCTTTTTGGCTGCATTTTTGGCCATGGATTCTATGTACCTGCCGAAGTTAAAATTGTAATCGGCGTGGTGACGTTAAACTAGAGATACACCTATATTTATTGGTTTATCGTGCACAGTTGTTTTCAGTTTGGTGCCACACAAAAATGCCACAGCGCCCTGTCGTGCGCCGCTTGCATCCAGCGGATTGCCGCAGCCTTCACCAGACTATCAGTCCACCTTGTGGGTGGTCTGCCCTCGCTGCATCCTGTTCGGTAGGCAATCGCTACTCGAGAACTCTGCGGCCCTATCGGCCATCTGTTCTGCGAGCAATGTCCTGCCCATTGCTACTTAAGTTTTGCAATTCGGGCTATGTCGGTTACTATGGTTCCCTTGCGGATATTCTTATTACTGAATCGATCTCGCAACGAAACTCCGAGCATTGCCCTTTCCATTGCCTTTTAAGTGACCTTGAGGCTTCTAATGAGACTCATAGTGAGCGACCACGTCTCAGTGCCGTAAATCATCACTGGCAACACAAACTGGTTGAAGACTTTTGTCTTGAGGCATTGTGGTATTTTGGATGAGAAGATATGGCGTAATTTCCCGAACGCTGCTCAACCGATCAAGAGGTCAATCGTCGAACTCGACTCAAGAAAGATCTCGAAATTGGACCTACCTAACTGGATAATTTGTCCTAGGTATACATAATCGTCAACAATTTCGAGTGTAGAGTTTCCGATCTTCATGGGAGTTGGCCATACATGGTTATTTGACATGATCTTCGACGTCCATGTTCATTTTAAGACCGACTCTTACGGAGGTTCTACTGAGGTCATCGAGCATTGTACGGAGGTTCTCTATGGTATTTAATACAGTTATTGATTAAATATATCTACAAGAAATATCTATATGTTTCCACTCCTTTAATCTTACTCTGCTTTCTGATATTCAAAATCTTATTTTGGCCTGCCCGACCACGGAAAAAAAGCAATGGAAGTGCCTTAACCCACATATTATTAACAGCTAACACAATCGAGAAACAGCACGCGGTATATATAATTTTTCGCGACCGTTGTAATCAAATGAATAACTATGATGTTAACGTGATTACGGGTAGCTCAAACCGGCCGACCATGCGGGGAATGCAAAAGATGCCTTCCTTCGATTTGTGGACCATATATGAATAAATATGTATGGTTGATTGGAACAAATAAGAGTAAGTAAGCTGGGAGCACAACACCTCTTGTAATCAACCGCGTGGCCGTTCCACCGGAGAGTAGAGAGATCTCGGCTCCTTGTTTGCGAGCTAAATTCAAATACAATTTTCAGCGCAACCAAACGCTTTGTGTCATTCCAATTTTATTTTTCCAGCGTTATCTACTTGGTTAAATGTGAACTACTGGACCGTTTATATTTTTCAGATATCCGCGCCTGCTAGGGAAGAAGTACAACACGACTATACTCACATACATTATGGATTGTTCAGAGGAAAATTGAAATTCAACACGTTTGAGACGCCAGTTGAGAATACATTGTATAGTAAGTTTTTTTTATGATACCAAATGAAGGGACGAAGAAGTCACGCGCCTGGTGTTAGGGAGTCACTACAGTTATTAACGCAGAATTGCATTAAGTCGGAAAAAGTAAATATATATATATGTGCCTGTAATTTTACCACTTGAAAACCTAAACGCACTAATACTCACATTACTGCTCGGCGGCAGAAATAGGCAAGATGGCAGTACTGCCCTTGACGAATTATTTGATAAGGCACTCCACTGCTACTAATAAATATATAGGGAAAATATAAAATAAAAATGTGACTTGTGACGCGCCTAAAATTACACGTTCAAGTTTCTCTTTGCTTCAAAATTTTGTTGAGAACAATTTCATGTACTATTTAGTTGTGTATAAGTTTTTAATACGGTTTTTTTTTTGCTTAAACCATAATAAACATTTCGCAACCTTGGTCTAATAAGGTCATATCTGCAATTTTTTCAGTGGAGTGCGCAAGGGTATCGCATGATTTAATTCCGTCTTTCCCATTGCATCATTGTGGGACTAGACGTAGGCTGGGGTTCCACGCCTATGTTGTGGATATTCCAAAGATTCGCACGAAGCGATTCGTATCCACATTTATATGACGAACGCAGACTTTTTCCCCGAACGCTATAACATGAGCCTTTTCAAGGCGAGAGTGAATAGGCATTATTTAAGTGTGCATGCTACATCGTTGCTTTCCATTAGGTGAGACAGAGGTCAAATGCGAAATTAGTCGATAATTTTTTTATGCTTAAATAGGAGAGTAACAAAATTTTACATATATCTTATCTAATTTGTTTCATGTACTTTATGACTTTCATGTGATAAAAGCACTTTTGACGAATGACCAAATGTGGTTTAAGGGTGTGATTTTGTCGTCGACTTATTTACTCCAAAGTACGTTCACAAACCACATAACGATGGGACGAGTTTTATTTTATTCAACTCGACTCGGCGTCTGACAGAGCAACCGCGAGTCGCGAGTAGAACTCGAACTGACACGATTTACCGTGTAGAGCACGATCGGCCGGCCGGCCGACTGCGACTCGAGTGAGAACGAATAGTCGACGCGCTATAAGAATGAAGTATTCGACTCGGCGGGAACCGCACCGAGGTAGCTCGAGTTCACAAAAGGTAGCTCGAGTTGACTCGTTGTGGGAGTAACTCGAGTTAAATAACTCGGACTATCCCATCGCTGGTGCCACCTTTTCGGTTACATAACTGACTTTGACAACTGTTTTATTTATATTGTTTTATTACTAAAGCACATCAAAGTTTGAAATTACTTTGATTTCGTCGGTTTGTTAGACATAATATGAGGACTTCGAAGAACCCAATAAGTCTACGAATCATTTGAAATTATTTTGCCAGTCTAGACGAGAGTTGCTGCTGACGCAGTTTTTTTACACATCAGTTTTTTTAACTTAACTGACTTACGGTAACTGATTTTATCTCATCATTCCATTTATACATCCCGCATCGCGTCGCGCTACGGCAAATAAGTCGTTAAAAACCAAAAACAAAGGTCTGCAACAAGTACATAGAAAAATTCGTAAGGTCCGCTTGTTCGTTCCGTGGCTTAATTGGCATTGGAAGACGTTGGTTCACAACGAAGGATATTTTTCTAAGTGTTGGATGATTTGTATTAATAATTATAACAAACTAGTGGAGCGATTTCACAAAAATGATTGATTATTATGATGTTGACCATCATGATATTCAACAAACTTAATAATTAAATATTAAGGGTCGTATTTTAGAACTCTATTCAATGCTCAAGTCAGGATTGCACTGGCAACACAAGCACTGGAAATACGACCCTAATGGCAGGGACTTGAGTATGATTTCTAGTGCTTTGAATCATACTTAAGTCCTGACTTAAGCATTGAGTAGAATTCTAGAATACGACCCTTAGTACACTACTTACGTTTTCAGTGGTATGCGTGAGTGACATGGGAGCTTGCGCTTTGAGTTGCAAGACCGAAAAGCAGGCCAGAAAGGAGGAGGTACGTAAGAATGACTTATTTTTAACTCCCGACGCAAAAAGAATGGAGTCATCAGTTTAAAGCCTTTGTCCATCTGAGTGCCTGGCTGTTCCTTCGTAGCTCCCAAACGGATAGACTGACCTCAACCTCTTTTTATGGTTAATTTAACCGCGATGGTTCTTAGTCGGTTCAGCTGTTTAAGTATTATGAGCTCTTTTCTCAGTTAGTGTAGGGATCTCATCATCATCATTAACCAGGACAGTCTGCAGACTACCTAACACCTCAACTACTTAGAGCGATGCCACACGACCACACTTACGGACCACAGCACCCCCGCTTCGTCTTCTGGGCCTTTAACCGTTGCGCACGCGCTATAGAAATAGAAATCATTTATTCCTTTAAAAAAACATTGCAGTACACATGCATTTTATAATAAGAATAACATAAAGATTTAGAGAAAGGACTAAATTACAAATCATAAAAAAGTACAAAGTAAGTGTGCTTTGCTACTAAGGAAACCGTGAAACCACTCAGCTAGTTGTCGTCTTACCTAAACTGCTGGGATTCCACCCCTACGCTGTGGATGTTCCCAAGATTCGCACGAAGCGTGTCGCTTCCACATTTATATGGACATTTATATATCTCGAGCGGCTAGAGAGTGGATTTCACTGGCTGCTGGACGTATCCCCCGTACGCTATAATCTGGACTTTTTCAAGGCGAGAGTGAATAGGCATTATTTAGGTGTGCATGCTACATCGTCGTCCTCTTTATCACTTTCCATCAGGTGAGATGGAGGTCAAATGCACACTTAGTTTTAATTAAAAAAAAGAACTATCGCGCTTGAGCTCATTATATTGGTCTCGACGAGTTATTAGCTTACGAATAGTGACATCTCTAGTCAGCGATGGTGGCTATAAAGGTGCCTCCCTGAGTGAAGAAGTAAATTTCTCATAGATACCGTTACGGCAAAAAAGTCGTAAAATCGAAAAACAAAGAGCTGCAACAAAGCACATAGAAAAATTCTTAAGGTCTGCTGGTTCGTTTCGTGGCCTAATTGGAAGTGCATCTGGCACGGATTGTCTAAGGGTGCTGGTTCCAATCCAGCCGGATAGAATCAACTGCCTCTGTGGCCGAACGATTACCATGCCGGACTGCCACGCAGAGGTCCCAGGTTCGATTCCCGGGCCTGGAGAAATATTTGTATGGCCTACATTTATTTCTCTCGTGAGTTTGGGTATAATTTCTGGTTGTCTATGTTTCACTCACACACACACAGGGTTTCCCTAGTGCGGGGCTATGTTGAGTGTGTGCGTTATTATTATATAGAATTAATTTTTCTTAGTGTTGCGATCTTTGTTATGATAATTTTAGCAAACTAGTGGAGTAATTTCACAAAAAATAATTGAATATCATATTCAATAAATTTTTGGAATTCGGTACATTGTTTTGTGTCGGGGGTTTTAAATTTTCATTTCTACAAGAAATACATCGAACTTACTAGTGCTGGTACATACCACATGCCTCTAATACAGTTATACATATTTTTGTTTCTCTAAGGTGCGAGCCTTAGCACAAGGTCGGCGACCAGATCCAGCCTGTATTTCTGTTACCAATATTGAAGAAGGCGAAGGTGAGTAGTCTTTACTAAAATCTATACCCAGTACAAAGATCTTTATCAAAAACTCATAGGAGAATTTTGACTACCCTATAACTTGACCCGTAGTTCAGTTGGTAAGAGCTACACTACGGTGCAGTATGGTCGTTGTTTCAAGGTCTCATCGGGTCGAAAAAGGTTTTCTATATGTTCGATCTTTCAATTAATACATAATAAAAAGTAGTGCAGTTATTTCACAAAATTATATTAATTATAATATATTAATAATTAATAATAAATTGATAAAATAATTTGTAAAACTTAATGTAGCGTAAATTGGAATGTTTTCTTTGTAAAATTAAAAATAAGGTATTTAATTAATAACTATTGTAACTATAGTGAAAAAATAAGGTGGTTTGCATCAATATTAGACATAACTGGTTGAAGACTGTACCACTTCAGTCAACCGTGACCATGGGACCTGTAAAGGGCCCGAAACGTCGGTTTGTTTGAAAAACCAAATATACGCGATTTAAATCCGGAAAAATAGTTTCATTTCCTATGTGTAACAATCGCGAAAACCTAAGAACTCAATAATAAACTAATTTCAATTTAGTAAATCGTATTTTTGATACCTATATCCAGCACTGGAAGTCTTTAGGCTGAACAGATGATAATGATATCCATATTTTTTTTTCTTTTTCCAGTGGATACACCCGTGATATCATTCGCACTCTACATATCAGTTGTACTATTGCTATTTCTACAACTGGCTTTCGCCGTCGTCTCCGCATGTCTGGCCGCCGTTAACGTAGTGAAAAACCCAACTGAAGCTGTTTTTGGTTTACCAGGTTAGCTCTTACTACGTACTACTTTATTTTCTATTTCGTGAAAATTTCAACTCTTGAAGACAAATCCGGGAAGTTATCAATCTTCACTCCGCTTTGACTCGGGGTGGATGCTTTCAGATACCTGATCCCTTACCGACTATTTGGTTCTGAGGAGTAACAATGAAGAAAACTGTTAAATAAACTGCCTCGACTGCCTCCGTGGCCGAATGGTTAACATGCTGGTCTGCCACGCAGAGGTACCGGATTCGATTCCTGGGCTGGGAGAAATATTTGTATGGCCTACATTTTGTTTCTCCCATGAACTTGCGTGTAATTTCAGGTTGTCTATTTGTGTGTCCATGGCACCTATGTGTCAGTGTGTGCGTTATTGTTACTGTAATAGCCTATGCACATGGCGTGTTTTATAGGCGCGCGTTTCACGTTCTGCATCTGCGCGTATACGCGCCGCATACGCGCTTTAGTGACTCGATTAAAACGCAAGTAAATATCGCAATGCACCTAAAAAGCTTATACTATACTCCAGTGGAGTTTACAGCCAAAATTTAATGTAGTTGCTTTATTTCAAAAACTAGCTGAAATTAACAAACAAAACTAAAATTAAAACTATCTTTCATCAAATTACGCGACACATAAATAGCAGATGACGCGCGATTATGGCGCTTCCAATATACGCCCTGTGTGTGTGCTCTTAAATAGACAATGACATGACGAAACCATACGGGTTCTTAATAATATATAAAACAAAACCAAATTTTCCCAGGATGCCTCTGGTGTAACGTAATGACAGCAGTCCTCGGTATCGCAGTGCTGTTGACCTTTGGCATCTACTATACCGTGTCAAGGCTACCATATCATATGGCCGTGGGCTATGTTGCTTTGGGATATTTTTATAACTGGTGGCCGATACTATCGTACTCGTATTGGTAAGTACAGACCATATATTCTATCATTTCACCATAGTTTCTAATTTAAAAAGAAGCAATAATTCTGGACTAATAATATAATTTAAACTTAATCCTGTTGGCTTATTGTTGAAAGTTCAACACATATTATTGCAAGTTACGACGTTTTGATTTTATATTGAAATTTTAATCAAAGTGCTGCTATACCTATTCAATACCAGTAGCGGTAGAGGTCATTGTGAAAGAGTTAATCCAGGGAAGTTTTGCCACCTTACCTTTTTCTGCCGCCAAATATTAAAGTCAGCATTACTGTGTTCCGGGTTTGAAAGGTAAACCCTTACCTGGTGAAATTACAGGCATAATGAGACTTTTTTTTTTTTTAATTTATTTAGGAAAAACATACAGTCTTATACAAATGTTACATATAAAAACATTAAAATTACAATCTAGTCTAGATTGTTCCATTAAATAATTACGAATATAAGAAAATTTGTACAACGGACAACAGTATAGATGACATCCAACAATAAAAGAAATTAAACAATATAAGGTTATGTATTAAGGTCAGGCCACACAGACGCGGTATAGCGGGAAAAGCGTTTCGGGGGCGGACCTGCGGGAAGCGAATGCGTGCCGGGGCATGCCACACAGCAGTCCCGAGTGTAGTTCGCGACGGGACAGCGGGACGAAGGCGGCCGGTGTGACACCAAAAGCGTCACGCCACATTTCATTTTCAACACAAATAAAGAAAGGTCTATGTCACTATCGGATAGTGATGAAGAAGAACTTCTTTAAGCGCCAACTTTTGTATGGGGTGTTAAAGTTACCTTGAAAAAAAATCTGCTAAAAATTTCAAGAAAAAAATTAAATACATAATTTTTTGTGCTGAAACTCTAGTAATTCGGGCTTTCTTTGGCATTGTGCTCATTAGCTGGACTGTTTCGGGTTACCGTTACAAAAATTAGAACAGCAAAATTAGCAAATTTGTAATTGTAGTACTTAAAAATGGGGTACAGGGCGTACATTTTCAACATTTTTCATTAAAATGCTTATATTACAAAAAGAAAATGACTCCGATTTTTTAAATATTTTTTTTCTGGGTAGTTACAAACTAGGCAACATTCTGTTCCCAGGTTATCGTTGAGTTTTGGGACACCTGTATACTTACTTTGAAGGTTTTGAATCAAACTATTCATATGAACAGAAATTGTTTATTTAAAAACATTTAAAAAATTCTATAATCTTAATACAATTAACTCGAAACTATTTTTTCAGTGAGATTCACTGGGCATTTTCATTATAACAAATAATAGGTATCTAAGATTTGTAGAATCAACAATAATAATTGCATTTAACTACTGTACCTACTTACTTTATTATTAACAATCTATATACCTAATTAACTTGAAACTTCTTTTTCTATCAGTCCAAATGGGCATTTTTATTTTAATAAATAATAAGTACCTATCTAAGATTTGTATAACACCAACTATTTTGTTTAAGTTATGTATCTATATAAGTGCATTATTATGAACAATCTTAACATAGTTAACTTGAAACTTCTTTTTCTATCTGTCTCACTGGGCATTTTTATTTTGACAAATTATTATTTGTCATCTGATTATGCAATTGAAATGTTAACTTGAAACTTCTTTTTGTAGCAGTCTCACTGGGCGTTTTTATTTTAACTAATAATATGTGTCTATCTAAGATTTATGTAACAACAACAATTCTACTTAACTTATGTACCTACTTATATTATTTTGAGCAATTTTAACATAGTTAACTTGAAACTTCTATTTCTAACAGACTCGCTGGGCATTTTTATTTTAACAAATAATTAATAGGTCCCTATCGAAAGTTACATTATTATGAACAATCAACAATCTTAACACAATTAATTCAAACTTCTTTTACTATCAGTCTAATGCTGGCTTCCTACGGCCCATGATTTTTTATTTTAACAAATAACAGGCATCTAAGATTTGTAGAATCAACAACAATTCTATTTAATTTTATGTACCTACTTAAATTATTATGATCAATGCATAATTGCAATTATACTTAACTTATGTACCTACATATACACTCGGGAGCAATGAATCCGAGTCACTAACATAAAAATCAACATCTCAGAACTAACAATGCAAACTTATTCAAACAAAAAGTGTTTTGTAGACCATTCAATACTCTAATAAAATTTATAAAACTCCTTGGTTGCTATTTATTAAACTTAACTGTTTATTTATTTAACTTTTTATTTATTAAATTAGCATTCATTGTTTCTTATTACATTTTTTATGTTATCACAGCATTAATTCAGTACCATACCTTTTGGAATTACCCTGTGTAGTTTAGTCATCAACGATATTACTGGTATCATAATTTGAAAAACAAGTCTTCAGGAATTAGTTGCAATGAAACTGGGATACTTTTTTGATCATTATTACTTGTTGTGCTAATTAAGGTAAATGAAGGAGATTGTACCGGTGCTACTGAAATTTGATTTTCTTCTAGGTCGTTCAGTTCAGCTTCTGTAAAAATGTGTGCAAGTTTCAATTTGATTTCGGCTTGAATTGTGGGTTTCAGTTTTTTAAATGTTTCTGCATAACTAATAAACAGATAATCTACGGCGTCATGTTTTTTTCTTAGAGAAGAGAAGAGGTATCTCACAGTTGATTGTTATTGATGGAGACGTTTTCCACAACGTATTCGGCCAGCTAACACAGAAATGGCAAGTCTATAGACGTCCCATGCAATATGATATTGAAACGACAATAGAAGTTGTCAAAGGCACGTGTTATTTACACAATTTCATTAAAGTAAGAACGGTAACAATGCGGTTCAACAGAGCGATTCTCAACCACTTGTGGCCAATGAACTACATCCAATTCCTCGTACAAATCAAAGATCGTCTGGTTATGCAATTGAAATCAGAGAACACTTTGTCAATTATTTTAATAATAATTAAAAACATAAAAAATATACTCACGACCTTGATTTAGCTCCTTGGAATAGTTTCCCAAATAATTTCTGTTTTTATAATTTCTATCACTTGTATTAAATAAACTGGGGTATGATTGCACCAATTATATAAGTTTTTCCGTCGAATTCATCTTGAAACTTGATTAAAATCAATTAAAACACATGTCATAGTTGTAAAAAAATACAACGTCCAAGCCCGCTGAAGCCCCGCTCCGGGATCGCGCCCCGCCACTGACGCGCTGTGTGAACAGTTGCATAGAACTCAATGTATTACAACACCCGCGCCCGCACCCGCCCCGCGGTCCGCCCCGCGCCCGCTTTGCCTGTTTGTCATGGCGTGCGGCCCCGCACCGCGCCGCCTCGCCCCGCGGCCGCCGCGCCTTTCAGTGTGGCAGGGTTCATAAGAACTGGTACATTACAAAAATTCCCGCGCCCGGAACGCTTCCGCGGCCGCCTCTGTGTGGCCAGAGCATTAGGTGCTCTGTGAAATATAATATCTCCCACTTTTTGCTTACACTTTACCAGTGATAAAGAGAACATATCGACGTCTTTCAAGTTGTCGTTATAATACCTACACGAGCGTCTAATAAATGAGTTTCTGGCGTAATTTGTAGAACATGGGTAACAATAAAAAGATTTTCTTTTCTTGTCTTGTCAACTTATGTCAGATCTTTGCGACTTAAAGATCTGAGTGGCACTGCAATTGTTATAGGCAGGCGTGTCGCTTATCATCAGGCGCACGACTTATTCGTCCCGTCACTGGATATTATTAAAAAAATAAAAACCTTTCTTGCAAGTTTTTTTTTATAATAAAAAAAACGAAAACTACGACGTCTTGATTTTATATTGAATTTTTATTCAACATGCTGCCATTTTGCGGCCATTAGCTGGACTAAGACGTACGATTAACATCTGAACGAATACATAATCAGAAAATTTAAAATTTGTTAAAATAAGACTTACCGATGATTTGAAATACTGCGGGTAATGTTTTTACTGCAGCATTTTTGTATGGTTTCAGAGAATTCGCGCGAAAGAATGTCACAGTCATACCATACAAAGCGGACTGAGTTCAAGTAGGTCTTTCGAGACCTATAGTTGGCACGCGTCAGACGCTAACTAACCACTTCTACTGTATTTATTGTTCTGTGCGTATACACGTAATGACATGATTTTAGAAACAAGGCCCTCTCAGACTCTCTCAGGATGACGGGCGCTCTTTGCAAGTTATAGCTCTGATTGGCTCTGTGTTATAGGTAGGCCATCGCTTTCCATCAGGAGCACGAATTGTTCGACCAGTCACTTGTTAAAAAATGATGAACCAGTCCACCTTACATATTGTTATCAGCGGTTTTGTCCGGACTAAATCATGAAGATAACAATAAAAGCTTTTGTTTTATTTCAGGATCCTAACTGGTGCCGTGCTTTGTTCTGTAATAAACGTGGTTCTTCTAGTGGTGAGACGGTATCTGCTGGAACGGGATCCTCCATCGCCCACAATAAAGGTGGAAAATAATTCCGATGACAATACAGTCGTAAATTTATAATATTATTTTAAGCAAATGTTTATTAAAATGAAAGTTTCAAAAATAAATTCTAAACATTATTATTTGTTTCCCGCTGGCAACTCGTGACTATGGAGCAAGTAAAATGAGTAACCGTCCCGAAATACCGGAAAAATAATAAGTCGTAACTTAATCGTATGACTAGTGGAAATTATAAATGATTAATTATTAAAATCATAAAAGTTATACAAGTCTGCAATTGCTAGGTTACATGTATCTTTGCGTTAAAGTTTTTGTCGTGTAGACCCCCACACTAGCGTCTTTCGAGGGTCAGCGTTTTGCCAACACACGCACAACGTCGACACGAACGTCCGCGTGATACAACGCCAGCGTGGCGTATATCTGACGTTCGGTCTACTCTCCTTATTCGTCCGACATCTCCATCCGAAACAATTAGTGTCAAGTACTTAATACTCGATGAAATGAGAAGACAATGTCAAGTACCAAGCTTCATTCGCATCATTATTCTTTTAATTAGGCATAGTAATAATACTGCATGCATAAATATATGTATTTCACAGTAATTGTTTCTGATGGATATCGGACGAGTGTAGACCCCCAATAGTCGCTCAATGACGTCGCGCTGGCGTTGTGTCGCTGCCGCGCGGACGTCGTCGTGTCGACGCTTTGCGTACGTTAGCAAGACACTGATGTTTGAAAGACTCTAGTGCGGGGCCTCTTGAGGTCACTCTCAAGGTCAGGTCACCGACAAAGTGACAACTATTCCATGAGAGAGGTTTAAAGATTTTTTATCTTTATTTATTTGGGAACTTTTAAGCAATATATATGTCAGTTCCATGGTACCCTAAACTATAGCTTACATGTCTGGGCGGCGCTGTCTGAGAGCCGATTCAACAAATAGTAATAGTCTTTTTTATAATTATTAATACAAAGATCGAACACTCAGAAAAATTCCTTCGATCCGGTCGGATTCATCTGTGATAAATCTGTAATAGATTTCTCATAGATGGCGCTACGACTAAAAAGTCGTTGAAAGACCAAGTACAAAGACACGACGCAAGCACATAGTAAAATTCGTGAGGTCCGTTGGTTCGTTCCGTGGCTTAGTTGGTATAGCGTCTGGCACGGTATGCAAGAAGACGTCGGTTCGAATCCGACCGGATCGAAGGAATTTTTCTGAGTGTGCGATCTTTGTATTAAGAATTATAACAAACTAGTGGAGTAATTTCACAAAAAATAATTGAATATCAATTATAGTAATCATTGACTTACAATTATATGGACGTCGGGTCCGCGCTAAAAAGTGTCCGCACTTGTAAGGCGCTAAAATCGTATACAGAGCGCGACACTCCGCTTTAGTCTTCATTTGTTCTACTGACAGCGCGATACTGCGATGACATTACAATTTAAATTTCGAATAGGTTGACTTGGGACATTTTTTCGTGGTTTTTGTATTAGACCCGTCGTCCATTTATTTGTAAGTCAATGTTAGTAATAGTCTTTTTGCCTGTTTCGTGTGGGGATTGCTTAATATACAATTTATAGCACCTAAGTATATTCGGTTGATCTGCAGGTCTCTCATCAACGTCCTCTGTTGTTCGTACCGGACACATTCCAATAACAAATGATATGCGTCATGATATGCGTCTTCCACTACTCCACATAATTAGCAATTAGGAGAATTGTTTTTTTTTCATTAAATTAGCAAAACTGTTTAATGGAACGTGTCCGGTTCTCATCCTTAGTGCGATGACAACTATTTCTCTACTATGGTCGCACTCTGCAAACCAAGGTAAACGAGAAGGCTGACACTGAATTGTGCGATACCAGATATCTTTTAGTCCCTTGATCTGATATCAAAATATTCACTCCACATTTGAGCACATTTTGACTTATATTTGGTAAAAAATTCTGGGTAACATGGTAGTATATTCACCACCTGTCCTTCTGTTATTCCACGCTGGTTTAAAGAGTCTACGAACAAAATTCGTCAATAACTTTTTTATCTATAAATAGGAGAGTTATAAAATGTGACATGTACGTAATACTTTTCATATAGTTCGTATTATTTTATGACGTTCACGTGATAAAAATGCTTTCGACGTATTAACACAAGTGACTTTATTATACTTAGTGCGATTGCTCACTAAATCCTATTAGTATTTGTTGCAAATCCGAGACTAGACAAATCTATCAAACTCGTACCCACGTCGGATATCGCTTGTTCACTAAGTCCGATCAAGAAAATACAAATATCGCTTGTACACCTAGAGATAAAATGATCTCTATGACATTTCGGACCGTCATTTCTTGGACTTCGGACGTAGTGCACAAACGCTCTACGGGTACGACTTCTGTTCTTCATGACAACGAAAGAGAATATCGATCAGACGATAAAGTTAAGGATTTGGAAGGATGTTTTCAAACCTCATATTTTTCTATTTTCATAAACCAATATTGTTAATTTGTAAGTGGTCATTATAAATAAATTATGAATTTGAAGGAGATTTTGCTTTTATATTTAATTTTATTATTTAAGTGTGAATGTTTTTTAATTACGTTTTTCTTTTTATATTTATGTTTTTCTTTTTTGTGGGTTGTTTATTTCTCTTTATTTTTTTACTTGTGTGTGGTGTCACTTGTGGTTAGCAAATAAATGTATTTTCTTTCTTTAGTTATTTTTCTTCTTTCTTTTTAGTGGAGTTTTCTCGGCAGAAACGTACCACATCCAACTGTACCATAAGAACCATAGCTGTCGTACCTAAATACTTTTATGTTGTTATGCGTATTAATTTATCTTTCTTTTGATTGTTTGTGCATATTTGATGATAGTTATTTGTGCACCTTTTAAAAGAAAAGAATTTTCAAAATCGGTCCACAATGGACAGAAAATTCGGTTAATACACTATACATGCCTATAAAACTTGAGAATTTCTCTTGATTTACATGGAATCCCGTCATCAGATCCTGACTTGGTGACAATGGTACCATCTCGAGAGTGTACCCTTTCAAACAAAAAAAGATTTTTTTTAACACAATTAATGTAGAAATTTGTGAACATACATTAAACATACGTACAGCCGAACGTATAATCCAACTTTTTTTGAAGTCTCTAATAACTCACTCCCAACCAACTCAAGAGGTCTGCTAATCGCGATACAAGGCATTTACGTACCAATTGGTATCTATACTAGATGTTGCGACGAGTACCAAATAGCTAAACATACCATTCGCACCTTTGTACTTGGACGCCCTTACCATGGTGTAGCAAGGCGGCGCCCGCCTTCACTTCCTCAACTTTGCTTCCATTTCGTTTCGCGGTAATGTACATTGAGCATTACTTAATTGCATCGTTACTGTACGGCCAGACTTTTAGACCGTTCGAGATATGAGTCATAATTTCACAAAAACTTCAGCTTTTATCTTAATATGGGGGATTTTGATGCGATAATATCAAAAAATTCATTGTGAGATATCGTATCGTTATACATGAGAAACAGCGGAACTTATTTATCTTCAGGGAAAGTAAACATTTGTTTTTACTAACACCTATGTTAATAAATTTTGTGCTGGAAGTTTCGGGCAAATTTCCAATTTAATATGTATGTATTTAATTAACATTATAATTTTATATCTGTAGCAGCGTGTACAGCCACAGTTCGTGAGACGTCTTTGTGGAATGTCGTGAGTACTTCAAAATACAAAGTAAAATACTCCATTTCAAACCTGCCATAGTAATATATAATGGTGTTGTTCAGGTTGTCTAACATAACACAACATCATAGAATGAATATCTAAGGATGTTCATAGAAACAGTAATTTACAAATAAAATTGCATATTAGCGGTGGTCTGTGGTATTAGCGTCACCATCTATAAAAAGGAACGTAAAGCTATTACAGATTTCGATAAAAAACGTATACTGCAGTTAGTCTCGCGTGTCTAAATAAATAAAAGACAGCTTTCAGACAACTAAATGGTCCGTAGATTGTTAATAAACAAAACATTAATAACTAGGTATGTTATTATAATAATAATTAACAGCTACAGTACACTACAGCCGTCGTCGGTGCACTCGTGCAGCTCGTTGAACCTGCCGAGCCGAGGAGACTGTTGGCGCTTCCTCTGCGTATTAAAATGCTTTTAAGTACTAACAGCCCGGTCACTCAGTTACGTACGTAAGTTGCCTATATGTCACTCAGTGGGTGCTGGCGCAGGTGTACTTAAATTTATAAAAAAAATATTAACATAGGAAATGAAACTATTTTTCCGGATTTAAATCGCGTATATTTGTTTTTTCAAACAAACCGACGTTTCGGGCCCTTTACAGGTCCCATGGTCACGGTTGACTGAGGTGGTACAGTCATCAACCAGTTATGTCTAATATTAATGCAAACCACCCTACTTTTTCACTATAGTTACAATAGTTATTAATTAAATACCTTATTTTTAATTTTACAAAGAAACCATTCCAATTTACGCTACTTTAAGTTTTACAAATTATTTCATTGAATGAATTTTTATTAAGTTTAATTTATTATTAATTATTAATAGAAATTAGAATAAACTAAAACATATTAATTAGTACTGCAGTCTTATGTCTGTTTGGGATTTTTCATTAGAGGATTTACTGGATCCCAAACTGGCGGTACGGAGAAACCACCTTTCCTGTTGAAATTAGGATGTTTTTTAATTTCAATGGCCTCTCGCAGCACCCTGGGAGATAACGGACTTCTTTTGCAAGGACCTGGGGTTTGTCAAACTTCATTGAATGTGTAGGTTTATCCATGACATGCTCGCAGACTGCAGACTTGTTTACGCGACGGTGTTTGACATCAGCTATATGTTCTTTGACGCGGGTACAAATACTTCGCTTTGATTGTCCAATATAAGAGAGACCGCACTCACAGTCAAGCTTGTAAACTCCTGCATCCTGTAAGGGGATGTTCATCCCCATTCTTATTATTATTATTATTATAGTAACTTAGAAGTTGTCTGATTTTGAAGAAAGTATAAATATGTACACATAAAACAGCATTATGATTGGTATCACCCAGTTATCAGTATCTGCATAATATTACCGATAATTGTTGATAATGTAATGATAACAACTTCTATTGCTTTAGTAATTGACTATAGTGCCAAAATGGCGGTCAATCGTAGAGGATATATATTTGGTGTATTGATTTTGAGTATTGTTTGTGTTTTGTTAATTGTTGTTTCTGCAGCTACTGGTAGTTGGGTGAGTAGTGGTTTGTTTACACTTGTATTAGCCTTTTTACCTACCAAAGCAGAGAAGGAGTAATTGAGGTGGTGATATTAACATAGCGATACACTTACATTCATTGGTTTATGACGCACTGCTGTTTTCAGTGTGGTAGATAAGTGGCGCGTACCTCTACTATGGCTACTAGTGTCAGTTCCAAACATGTTTTTGAATTAAATACAGCATTGATTAAATGTATCCATGGCAGAGAATAGAGAATAAGAGAACGGATACTCTGCGTCCCTCCCTAGTTTTAGATACCTCACCAAGCTCCGCACATTGCCGGTCACATTGACGGAACGACAACAAGGCTGCCGGCGAGACGTTTTCGCGCGAAGACGGCTTTGATATTTGAATATAGTTTTCATTTATTCATTACGAAACTTGTACGTTAATATAAAACATAATTTTTCGTTACTATTTATAATGGTCGTGAATTGTGCTGTGTACGGCTGTTTATTATCATTTTCCGAAAGACACAACCAAGTAAGTAAAAAAACTTTTGTCTGAGACTCATTCAGTTAGTGTTTTCTTTATTTATTTACTGCAGAATACACACATCAAAAGTGTCTAGGGATCAAGTGAATATTTTTGAAATAAAAATTATTTAAGCAATATTTACCAAATCCAGTCTTCCATGACGACTTCTTACTTTAATGCTTATGTTTTATTTAACCGCTTACCCC
>NW_020656115.1:0-12735 GCF_003589595.1 Hyposmocoma kahamanoa
TCAAAATAGTGCGAAGTGAACCAAAAAGTGCACCGGTTAAATCGAAGTGCACAGCGTGCGGGTTTACCTTTCATAGTGTCTCAACATGTCGTTTCGCGAAGTATGTGTGCAAAAAGTATAATAAAAAAGAACATCTGCGTAGGATGTATAAACAAGTGAATTATATGAACACATACACGGAGGATGAGGACGGTAACGGTGATGACGGTGAGTTATTTCACGTACGATCTGTTAGGGGTGAACCTATGGTCGAATCGGTAAAAGTAAACGGCATAATATTAACATTTGAAATTGACAGTGGATCAGTTGTAATGGTTATATCTGAAGATGTGAGGGGTATAAAAGCAAAGGCACCACTGTCCATGGAGTAGGAGTGGGTCAAATAAAGAATTGTTAGTTGTGCTTCAGGTTTGTAAATTAACAATTTAACTATACTTATTTTGCTGTGTTAAATGTAATTTATGCCTTATCCTGCAATGTACTTTACACATACACATAGCATTTTACCGCAAACAAAACACAATCATTAGGACAGTGGCGCCTTTGCATCATAGTAATGGACTGTGGTAAGTATGCATGTAAAGGTTTGGACAGTGGCAGTTTTGCATTTGACTAGTCTGACGTCATTATGGAGGTAAGGTTAGCAAAAACATTGTTAACGTTTTGAAAGTTTTTTGGCGGCAAATCATGACGTCATGTAGGAGCTCATGTTTACCATTGTTTAGATTAAAAAAAAACATTAGAAAATGAAATAGTTTTTATTTAAACAAAAAACAATACCACTTAAATCTGCTTATTTAAATACTCATTTCCGACTCTGGGACCGCAGTTTCGCACATTTCTTGCTCATATTCTTCAATTCCTTCAGTTCTCATTTCAACTGATCTTGTCATCACCTGTTTGTAATAAGCTTAGATCACTCCTATATTTCCATTCTGAGCCATAGTGTTTAGTCAATAGATTATCCACGTCATGCAGTTTTGCTTGTTTGACTAATACATTATGTTTATTTATTTGATTGGGTCTGACTCCTAAAAATGACTTTCCTCTTTTTAAAATGGACTTGTAACAGCCTGCTTCAACATTATAATTTGGTTCACCCTGTACAAATACATTATTGCTGCTATTTCTCCTCAAGAAAAACTTTTTCATTTGAGCGAATTGAAAATGCCAATTCGCTGGAGGACGTATCACACCATTTAAAGCTGATTTCCAGTCCATAACATTATCAAAAAGGATAACAGTCCCATAATTTTTATAGACTTCAATATACTCCTCTGGCTGTACTATGTTCTCCATGTGCTTTATTTCTTTTTCTATAAGGCCGAATACTCTGTCAGGTGGAATAAAAGAGTGTCCTGGTATAGGAAAAATCAATTCAATTTTTTTAATATGGGGCGGTGCTTGACTTAGCCAGATGGCACACATACCAACCATAATGGAATTTTTGTTTTGGGCACCACACCCATCAGCTACCGATCTTATGGTATTAATATTTTGACTAAAAATTGTAGTCTGTAGTCTGTGGTATACTGCAGATGCAATCTCGTTTGCTCCTTTACGGTGCTCGTCTTCTGTCCAGGTGTATAATGTGACATTTTCTTTACCTAAAGTATTCTCAGGAACTGATTTAACGATTGCAAAATTGTATATGTACAGTTGGCGGCTGTAGTAAGCTGCTTGATCGGGTATTTTTGGCAAAACTTGGTTTTTCTGGCAGTCAAACGAGAAGACAACCATGTCTTCTCTTACTTCCTTTAATAAGCGATAAAACGCTTTCGTCTTTAAAATATGCAATCTTTTTTCAGCCATTAGGTTCGCATTTTTGTGTTGTGTCTGTAGACGTCCTAATTTTTTCTTGTAATTCAGTTCATTTTGAACAGGTGTCTGTTCGGGGGCTCCCAAAACCCAAATTATAGCACCTATTGAATATTGCCCTGAAATAACATTCGCGAACTTTACTGTCGTCGCTGCACTGATTCATGTACATTTTCCACATCTTCCTAATATTTAAAGTAGACGGTAAATATTTTCTTATGACTGATGAGCGGCAGTAATGGGACTCTAAGCATTGAAACGATTCAATAAATTGCTTGACAGCTCTTAATTTATGCAAGTTTTTTGCGGAAGTATGATCGCCGCCTCTGTTTTCCTTAACAACTGATCCTGTGATAGCAAAAGTTCGAGAAACAGTTCTTACTTATTTTGCGTTGGTTTTCGTAGTCCAACTCGAGGGCGGCGTCTGACAGCTTTTTTTTTACTTTACAGTGTTTAAGAATGAAGGCATCCTGGTCTTTCTTATTTTTAGTTTTGTAAAATTGTTCGTGAAAATGTGAAATGTCTAAGAGACTTCACTTTTTGCAATGGAATTTTTTGTCATTTGGTCCGTGATTACAGGTAGGTACACCAGGGGGCATTTCGGGCGAGTACCTATAAAGAAAACGACTTGGGTTAAATATAGATCTAAAGTAAAATCCAGATGTATGATAATCACGGTAACTGAATTAAACTACCTACTTCAATATGATGATGCTCAGTTCGATATTTAGAAAAAAACTAAAATAAAATCCATCAAAAATATTAAGCCCATTTCTAAACCTAAAAATAGGCTTTTAATCAAAACGAAATTTGAAAATAGGTCCACAATTGGTCGAGTAATCCTCTTTTGAAATCGGTTAGTATGTTCGTTCATATTTATTGACGGATATATTACCGGGTAAAAAGTTAAATAAAATATTAAAATACAACCACGGAAACTATTATTTTATATCTACAAGTACACCAAATTGACATAAATAATATCGAATCATAACGACAAAAAAATATTCAAATACCTACTATTTTTGATCTGACGGTACAAACAGGCTTACCTTTCTTCCTTTGCTTTCGCACGTTTCCAGGTTCCCGGTGCTCTTCTCCGTTTTCTTGCCTTTTCCGGTAAACACTCTTGAACATTTTCCTCCATTTTGTAAACGTTTTTCCAATTAATTAAGCTTTAAACTCAATAAAATACAGCAGCAATTTGTCATACAAAACTCATCGGTGGCCATAATGTTTATCGAAATGTTAGCGCCTTGTGATTGGCTGATGTGGACAATGGCGTTCTTGTAATAGAATGTTTAAGGACAGTAGCGTTTTTGCACCATAACATAGATTTAAAACGTGTTTTTCTATGGGACAGTGGGAACATTGCTTTGAAATCATCAGAATGTTATTAAAGTTTACAAAAAAATCTAATAGATGACATTATGAGTTACGTTTCGATAAGAAATGGTCAGTGGTGCCTTTGCTTTTGTACCCCTCATGTATAAAATGCATTTCAAAGACGTGACATTGTCACCTACTAGAAAAAGATTAATAACTTACTCGGAAGACCGATTAATTTGTATGGGCAGTTTATTATTATCAGTGGAATTTGCACGTAGCATTCGCTCACTAAACGTGTTTGTCGTGCGTAACGGCGGCCCGCCACTACTGGGCCGCGACTTTATTTCTGCGTTTAGACGGCAATTAATGCCTGTTAATTACTGTAATGGGTTAGACATTATTATTGAAAGGTTTCAGCAGCAATATCCACTCTTATTCTCGAATACATTAGGATTGTTTAATAAATATAAAGTAAACATAAAACTAAAAGAAAATGAGCAACCGGTATTTTTCAAGGCTCGTCCTATTGCTTTTCCCCTACGCGAGGCTGTCGAAAAAGAAATTGACCGATTGGTCAACTTAGGAGTTCTTCAACCGATAGAATATTGTGAATATGCCTCACCTATACTATTTTAAAGAAAAACGGTACGGTGCGGTTATGTGCCGACTACTCCGTTAGTATTAATAAACAGCTGTTAGTCGAGCATTACTCACTTCCTACATTGAATGAATAGTTTTCTAAACTGTACGGAGGTGAGAGATTACAAAATTAGATCTGTCTATGGCATACAACCAATTCGAGTTGGACGAGCAATCTCAGAATTTAACGTGCATTAACACGCATCGGGGCTTGTATAAATTTACAAGATTGTTGTTCGGACTGGCGAGCGCACCAGCTGTGTTTCAGCGTGCCATGGAATGTGTGTTGGCAGGCCTAAATGGCGTGCTCTGCCTACTCGACGACGTGCTCGTCACGGGTCGTGAGACCTCTGAACACCTCACTCGCTTAAATGTAGTATTGCAACGCTTACAAGAAGCGGGATTAGTTTTGCAACGTGAAAAGTGCGAATTTTTTTAAGGAGAAATTAGCTATTTAGGCTACATTATTAACCGATAGGGATTTAAAAAATCACCTGAAAAGGTAAATGCTATAGTAGATGCGCCGGTGCCGACAAATCTCAATCAGCTGCAATCTTTTTTAGGACTAAGTAATTATTATAGAAATTTTGTGCCGTCGGCTTCAATTATACTCAGCCCTGTGTATGATTTATTAAAAAAAGGTAAGAAGTGGGAAAGGACTGACGAACATAATAATGCTTTAAAAAAAATTAAAAGTTGCTTAGTATCAGACCAGGACCAATGTGTCAAACATTTTAACCCAACCGCAAAATTGATTTTGACCGTAGACGCGTCCCCAACTGGGTTGGGCGCGGTTTTGTCATTAGAAGGCGCCAACGGCGTTTTCCTCGCGCACCTTCAACGTCGCCGAAAAACGTTATGCGCAAATACAAAAGGAGGCGACCGCTATCATTTACGGCATTCGTCGCTTTCACCAGTATTTGTATGCCCGGTCAAAACCGTTTGTGCTTCGAACGGATCACAAGCCCCTAATTTCCATATCTGGTCCACATAAAGGTATCCCTGAAGTTACAGCAAACAGATTGCAAAGATACGCGCTATTTCTAAGTGGTTACAATTACGTAATAGAGTACGTTCGCAGCACAAACAACAGTGCGGACTACTTGTCGCGCGCTAGCCTGCCCGAGTGTACCGACGCCGTGCCGAGCGGCGCGCGCGCCGATCCTGTTGCCGCCGCGCTCGTCGACAGGGCTACGTATGTATGTTTTGACACGGATGCTAGTAGCATGCCTGTGACGGTTCATGAACTTAGGAAAGAAACTGAAAGGGACGCGATTCTATATACATAAAAAAATTTCAAATTTACAATTGAAACCATATTATATCGGCAGAACGCAACTAGCGGTTAAAAACGGCGTTATTATGAGAGGGGGGCACAAGGCAGTAATACCAGAAACATTAGGTAACTAGGTTCTGACAGAGTTACACACTTCCCATTTGGGAATAGTCAAATCAAAAGCTGAAGCTCGGTCTAGGTTTTGGTTCCCAGGGATCGATGAGGCTTTGGAAAGATATTTATGTTCATGCGAAATATGTTTACAACTGCGGCCCTCCCCACCGCGCGCCTCGCCCGCGCCGTGGACGCGACCCGATCAACCGTTTGAAAGACTACACTTAGACTTTCTCGGCCCTTTGTACAGTCAAACGTATTTGATGATAGTAGGCGTACACTAAATGGCTGGAAGTGTATCTAATGAGCACGACAACTTCCACTGCCATTGTAGATAAATTATGTGAATTTATTTCTAGGTTTGGATTACCAAAAACTGTAATCAGTGACAATGGCATCGCTTTTTGTTCCCAAGAATTCGCCAAACTTAATATTATAAAGCATATTACTTCGCCAGCTTACCACCCAGCCAGTAATGATCAGGCGGAGAGCTTTGTGAAAATTGTAAAAAAGGGTATAAAGTCAAGTATTATGTCGGGTAAAAGTGAAAAACGGAAGCGGTTAGCATTGCTAAGATATGTAATGGACTATCGAAATTCAGTCAATTCGACCACAGGGTTCACTCCGTCACAGTTAGTGTTCGGCCGTAAATTGAGGTGTACATTTGACCTGTCAAATCCGTCATCCATGTTACCGTCATCGTCTTCAATAATTAAAAAACATGTTCAACCCCAACAGTGTTTACGATCTAGTGAATCACGTAAATTTAAAAAAGGAGAATTTATTTTATATAACAAATATGTAAACAATGTTAAATTTAGTTGGTATAAAGGGGTAATTGAAAAACGTATCGGAAGAGTTTTGTATCTAATTAAGGACGTACAAACTTTAATTTTTGTAAAAAGACATAAAAATCAAATGATTAAATTCAAGGAAACGCTACGCGATCTAATAAGCCCGTAGGATCCTAACCCACCACAAACGGAAGACGGTGAATTCGAACATGCTTCCTTATCACCCGATAGCAGTAGAAAGCAATCACCGGTGACTGCTAGTGATTCGGAATTCCAAGAGGCAGAGTCACACTCTGATGTGGTGGCTGAGCCGGACATTGAGAGAGTTCAGTCCGACATTGAACAAATAAATGACCAACGCACAGATTGGTGGAACAGGCTACGTAGTCGTTCCAAATTAAACATAGATTATAAGAAATACTTTTAGTACCTAATTTTAATTGTTAAAATAGAGGGAGGAATTGTTATATATGCAGTTATATACATGTGTATGTGGCTGCGGCCACCGTCCTCACTTTATAAGAATAAAGCAGTGCGTTACGAGCCGGCGTTTGTCTCATTCGTTCCCCGTGCTCCCATACTTATCAATTAGCTTCATATCCATCATGGAGTAAAGCATTCTGGTCACTCGCTAAATCAGTCGAAGCTAATTTCTGCAGGTCATCCCTTCCGCCTTTAATGAGAGCTGATGGATCGCTGGCTCATACCGCTGAAGGGGCACTTAAAAAGTGTGTGTTAAAAAACTGAATACCCGCGTCAATAATATTGAAAATGAGGGTGACGGTGTCGAGAGTTGTTGTGAGGAGTGCCAAAACTTTCAAATAAGGTATGTGACTAATAAACCGATTCAATTACAATTATTACTGGGGAAGAAATTAGTGACAATGGAATTGGACACGGGATCGGGTTCTTCTGTGATATCTGATAACATGTATGAGAAATTATTTTCAACGTACCCATTACAACAATGTTATTTGAAAATGTGTTTGTATAACGGACATAAAATATCGCCCTTGGGCTACTTTGAAATTTTAGCAGAATATGAACAAAAAAAACGTACACTTAAATTATATGTAGTTAAAAATGGAGGTCCACCCATTTTGGGGCGAGATTTTATGTCTGCATTTAAATTGTTTTTAGTTACAAATACAAACAGTTTGACAGAAGTGAATGCTGTTCAAACATTGTTAGATAAATATCCAGATTTATGGCGTGACGAACTAGGTACATTTAATAAATTTAAGATTCACTTGCAATTAAAGGAGAATAGTGTACCAAAGTTTTTCAAGCCACGTTCCGTACCATTTGCTTTTAAGGACAGGGTAGAAATAGAATTGGAAAGATTGGTCAATCTCGGAATACTAGTACCCGTCAATCACTCACAATATGCTACGCCTATAGTGCCCGTTTTGAAAGAAAACGGGAACCTACGAATAGCAGGAGATTTTTCTGTTACCCTAAATAAAGACTTGATAATAGACAAATATCCACTACCACGGATTGAAGAAGTGTTTGCTAAAATAGGAGGGGGCGAAAAGTACAGCAAAATTGATTTGAAAAATGCCTACAACCAATTTGTTCTTAGTGATCAGTCTCAAGGTCTTACGACCATCAACACTCATAAGGGGCTATATAAGTACACTAGGTTAGTGTACGGCCTAGCCAACGCGCCCGCGATTTTTCAAAAATCTATGGAATCCTAGCTTGCTGGCATCGATGGAGTGAGTTGTTGGCTTGATGACATATGTGACACAGGTCCCGACATGGAAACACATTTAAAACGGCTAAATAACGTTTTAAATCGCTTAAACGAGGCAGGCCTTCGTTTACAGAAAGAGAAATGTGATTTTTTTCAAAGCGAAGTGACGTATTTAGGCTATGTAATAGATAAAAACGGTTTACGAACGTGTTCAAATAAAGTAAAGGCAATATTAAATGCTCCAGAACCCAATAATGTGACAGAGGTGAAAAGATTTTTGGGTATAGTCAATTATTATAGGAATTTCATTCCCAACGCGTCTTCGCTGATGAGTCCGCTACACGAATTGCTGCGTGCTAAAGCCGAGTGGGTGTGGGGTGCACGGCAGCGGGATGCCATGCGGGCGGTGAAGCGGGAGTTCGTGTCGGAGCGAGTGTTGGCGCATTTTGAACCGACGGCGCAGTTAGTGTTGTCGGTCGACGCGGGTCCTGCCGGGCTCGGCGCGGTCTTAGCTCAGCGCGATGCTGCTGGCACTGAGCGCCCGCTGGCATTTGCTTCAAGACCAGTGGCACCTAGTGAAAAAAATTACAGCCAAATCCAAAAGGGTCGCTTCCTTTTGGATTTGGCTGTAATTTTTTTATCATCATAATTATTTGCTATCATTTTCGGAGTGAAGAAATTTCACCAATACCTATAAGGTAGAAGTGAGCCTTTTATTTTAAAAACAGACCACAGACCATTGGTGTCGATATTTAATAATAAAACTGGGATATCGTTGACGTCAGCGCTTCGGCTACAAAGATATGCAATTATGTTGTCTGCATACAGCTACGTAGTTCAATACTTGCCAGGTGATAAAAACTTAGTAGCCGACTATTTTTCACGCGCCCCATTAAGTAACACCCAGTGTAGTAGTGACAAAGAATATGATACGTACACTTCACTTAAATTTTTGTGTGGACTATCACCAGCAATAACGTACAAAACCATTCAGAGTGCGACTTGGGGTGATAACAGTTTACAGACGGTCATTAAGTACATGAACAAAGGTTGGCCAAGGAAAATAAAATGTAAATCAATTTTACCCTATTTTCAATGCAAGGCTGACTTACAAATATGAGAACAATTGTCTGCTAAGAGGGTCAAAGGTTATTATTCCTGAATCATTGCGAAGTGGTATGTTGGCCGAGTTACAAAAATCACATCTAGGAATCGTCAAAATGAAATCTAATGCCCGTAGTCGCATGTGGTGGCCGGGCATCGACAGCGACATCGAGCGACACGTGAGCGCGTGCAGCATATGCGTCAGCGTGCGGGCCGCACCAGCGCGCGCGCCGCCGCAGCCTTGGCCGCGCCCGCTCGCAGCCTGGCAGCGCGTGCATATAGACTACATGACTATAGGGCAGAGGGTGTATTTAGTGATCGTTGACGCCTATAGTAAATGGGTTGAATGTCTACACATGAATGGTACGACAACGCAGGCTTTAATATCAAAACTAAAAAGGTATTTTCAACTTTTGGCATTCCGAACGTCCTAGTACCTATCACACAATGACTTTAAAATCAACTCCGCAGAATTCAATAAATTTTGTACTTACAATGGTATAAATTATAAAACATCACCAAATTTTCACCCTTGTAGTAACGGGCAGGCGGAGAATTCTGTTAGAACATGCAAAAAAATTATGAAATGCATTCTAAAAGATAATGTCACGCATCGTGTGATTTACGATGAATTATTAGGATATTTATCTATCTATAGAAATACTGTGCACTGTTCCACAGGACAAACACCATGTGTGAGTCCATGGCACCCGCGACGCAGGGTTTCTCTAGCATGGGGCTATGTTGAGTGTGTGCGTTATTATTATTATACTTTTATGCGTTATTATTAAATAGATTAATATGACAATTTTTTACAGATCTACACAAGAACTCAATAACGGACATTCAATGATAGATAAAATCATATCCTTTTTTAACAAAATCTGAAAATTTTGCGGTTGAAACACACATGTTCTCCAGGACTACACCACTATAGACGAAATTCAACATCAAACTCTTGGTACACCAAGGTCTCTCTTAGCAGCAATGCCGGCCCTGAACCAGCTAATGCTCTTCTAGCGGAAGGTGGGCTGGTTAGACAGTTCGATTTTTTTTAAGTTAGGACATTTAGCTCACGTACAGTGGCCTCAGCGTGCAATGGTAAGTGTGCAATGGTCCTATTCGTAAACTACAATGGACCATTGCCCATCGTAATTTACGAATAGTGTGGAACTTAATAAACTAAATAATGAATACGAAGTGTTCCGTGTAGGGATTAATGAATTTTGTTATTGAAAGAAAAAAATATTGTATCATCAAAATATGTGTTTATTTCCAGATTTTTTGTGTTTCTTGGGCCATTTTCGCTACAACGCCAAATTAGCCATATATCATTTTTGTTACATAAAGGTTAAGAAAATTCTCCAAGAATTCCTTCAAAATATGTTTACAATGATTCAGAGAATTATTAATTATCCCAAAATAAATGTCTAATTTTTTTTTTTTTTATACATGACAGGCAAATGACTCCACTCCACACAGGTTGAACAGCTTTTTAGAGCACACACCATGGTACATGCGGTAAAAGGCGCTAAGCAATGCAACATCTCTACGCAGCTTTGCATTTACCTCTATTTTCTCATCTTTGACCCGGGAATCTATCTTCTCTGTACTATTTGATCTCGATTCCACCATTGTTGGTAAGTTTTCAATACTCTCTTCATCGTATGTATTATTACCAATTTTCATTCCTTCATTTCCTATTTCCACATCAATCGGATCCGAATTACTATGAAAATTCATCGTGACATCGCTTTCCGTCGTAATAGAACTACTTGTTCTTTTAAGCCTCTTTGCTAGTGTTTCTCTTTTTTTCGTGTATTGTCTTTTTTTACCACATGACACAGTTTCTTGTTCTGTTGCTGTAGTTGTATTGACAAGTTTATGCTCTTTTGTGTAGTAACAATCGCAACAGATGTTTTTTCGCAATCAAAGCAGCTCAGCCATTCATATTTAACTATCTCCTTTCCGTCCGTTACAATTTGATGCAGCTTCATTGTTCCTTTTATAGGAATAATGTTGTATGGTATCATTTTGGTCATCTCTTGAATGTCGTCTTCCTTTATATAAAATACTGTTACCTTGCTGTTAGCCTTTAAATAGTCATAAGCTTCTTTTGCGTTAGTTATGTCATTGTCATGTGAGATATGATTGATCAGCAGGCCCTTTACCATGTGAGGCTTCAAAATAATTCCAGGTTGCGTATTCAAATCCATTCTCTTTCAGTCTTTTTTGGAACATGAAGAAGTTGTTTTTCTGGCGGTATTGTGTTGCAGGATTATCAGAAAATATTTTTTTTTATATATATAATAGACACACGCTTGGCCACAATCTCACCTGATGTTAAGCGACGATGTGACCGACGATGGGACGCGTTTGCCTAAAAAATGCCTATTCACTCTAGCCTTGAATAGCCCCAAATTGTACTTTTCGGGAAATACAGATTACAGAGATACAGAGAGCATTCCATTCCTTTGCCGTACGCATCAGAAAGGAGGAAGCAAAGCGCTTAGTGCGAATAGGTGGAATATCAACGACATAAGAATGGAGTGCTCCGGACCTTCTAGTCGACCGAAGGAGGAACGGTGAGGGCGGAACCAAATTGAAAAGTTCCTGCGCACACTCCCCGAAATGTATCCGATAGAAAACCGACAAGCAGGCTACTTTTCTGCGATGATCGAGATTTTGGAGCTTCGACTCCACAAGAGGATTATTGTTAATAAGTCTCTTTGCTTTACGCTCCACCGAGTCCAAGGCAGCTAACTGGTATTGGGCAGAGCCGTCCCAAAGGTGGCAGCAGTACTCCATACAGGATCGAACTTGTGCTTTATATAGATTTAAAAGCTGTTCAGGTGTGAAGTACCGCCTGACCTTGAAAAGTATGCCTAGTTTTCTGGCAGCAGTTTTTGCCAAGCACTCGATGTATCGTCCAAAGTTGAGGTTGGATGATAAGTCCAGACCAAGTAGCTCAAGGTGGTCCTTTATCGGCACGGATACACCTCGGAAAGTCGGAGTAAAGTGTAGGGGACTCCGTTTTGATGAGAAAAGACACGCCTGTGTTTTAGCCGCATTAAACCTGACCCTGTTATCATCTCCCCAGTCGGAAGCAGCTTTCAGACTCAGGTTCAACCGGGTGACCATCGCCTCTCGCTTACACCGGATCTCTTCACTGTTGTCTCGGGCGTCTGGCACATAACTCACCGCCACTGTGCTGTCGTCTGCGTACCCAAAGATACCGGGCATCAGCAGCAGGTCGTTGATATGCAGCAAGAATAGAGTGGCGGAGAGGACAGATCCCTAAGGTACACCGGCATTTATACCATGAGGAGCAGACGAGTAACCATCTACAACTACACGGATTGACCTATCCTTCAGAAAATCGCCTATCCATGTGCAAAAGCCAACAGGAATTCCGTAAGCTGTAAGCTTGTTTAACAGGCTATCATGCCAAACTCTATCAAAGGCCTTTGATATGTCGAGAGACACGGCAAGCGATTCACCGCGTTTCTCGACAACCTCGCTCCATAAATGTGTGGCGTACGCAAGAAGATCCCCAGTAGATCGTCCACGGCGAAAACCATATTGTCGATCACTGAGGAGATCGTTATCTTCGAGGTATCCAAGGAGACGGCTGTTCAATACGCATCTATCAATATATGCATCTTTTTTATTTTAAGGTCTATGCATAGCTTCATTATTGGATCCAAATGATCCCAGATAGCTCCGGGACCATGTTCATTACTTGGGGATATTGAGCATATTGATTGCGGCTTCACGTTTTTTCTGTAAAGTACACATGTGTGCAGTGTGACTTGATTCCTGGATCCTCCGAAGTGTACAGCCTGAATTTCTTCAGACTGCTTGCATAAAAAGTAGTTTTCAGAGAAATCGCAAATCAATGCAGCTTCGTCTTCATCAAGGTTTTCAGTACACTTTTTCCACGATCGGTATTGATGTGTGAT
>NW_020656116.1:0-21435 GCF_003589595.1 Hyposmocoma kahamanoa
CGAAAATTAACCTACTACTAAAACTAGCCTACATGAATTTGATTTTTACCTCACTTGTGACAGTTCGTTTGATACGAAACTATCATTCTATGCGTTATTATTCTAAGAGAAAACAACGTAATTTTAATAGATTTTACTATACCTTTCTTTTTTTAACAGTTAAAATTCTCTGAATGTAAATAACATTATACTAAGATAAGACGATTCGGAACATTAAAATAGAAACAGATGGCATTATATAGTTCACATAGCGTTATCTCTTTCCTATTTTTAGTAAGGAATAGACAATATTGGGTAATCATTCGTTCTTTCAGTCACTTTAGCAATAATACATTACTTGGTCAGGTTCATCATGGTACGAATATGAGCATTGACTTACAAATAAATGGACGACGGGTCTAATACAAAAACCACGAAAAAAATGTCCCAAGTCAACCTATTTAAACGTAGTGACATGTCAAGGAATATGAAAAAGCTAAAACGTTGAATTTAAATTGTAATGTCATCGCAGTACTGTCTAATTTTGCTTGCTTCGCTGTCAGTCGAACAAACGAAGACTAGAGCGTGAATGACGCTCTGTATACGATTTTAACGCCCTATAAGTTCGGACACTTTTTAGCGCGGACCCGACGTCCATATAATTGTAAGTCAATGAATATGAGTAATATTATAATAAGCTTATATTCAAATAAGATTGTTTTACAGACGTTTGTGGAAACAATATTATTATCTTCCCGTCTTTGGTAATAGCGTATACTAATAACACATGAGGACTGCTAATATCCATACTAAAGACCGTACCTCTAAATATTCTCGGCACAGAATAAAAAAACAACAAAAGTCATTCATCCCCTACTTTGACACCCTTAGAGATGGAATACTTTCTTCAAATTTAAATGGGACCACTACTGAGATATCCTCTTTCCAACAAAAAAAGAATTATCAAAATCGGTTCACAAATTATCGCGTAACATGCATACAAAAAAAACATTCTGTCGAATTGTGAGAATTTTGTAGTTGGTTAAAAATTAGAAGACTGCTTAACAAACTGGAGCGCCTACAAAATCTGGCAATCCGTTTCATATTCGGTTTACGGAAATATGACCGTGTCTCTGAATTTCGGATTAAGTTGAAATGGCGACCAATCCGACTTCGCCGAGATATGCACGTTCTATGTCTCCTTTACAAAATTCTACATTATGCCCAGCTTCCTCATTATCTGTGTTCCCGTTTTTCTCCCTTATCCCCCAGTTCCCGCCCAAAACGTACCTGTGACACTAGATCACTAATAAATCCCCAATCCAACTCGAAATTCTTCCACAACTCTTTCACGGTAAGTGCAACTCGTATGTGGAATAAACTGCCTGCTGGCATTCGTGACAGTCCATCGGTGGCATCTTTCAAACATAAATTCTACTACCCGTCGAACGCGTTAGATAGCTAATAGGTAACATATATTATAAAGTAGTAATTTGTTTAGATTATAATACATATTCTGCTTATGTTTGTATTTATGTATATAAAGTTCATGTAGGTGTGTATGTCTGTCATATGTATATATTATCATCCTTTATATGTATATATATTATTTATATGTATATATTATTAAATTTTTTCTTACTCACATTTAAATTTTAATTTTATTGTACAATAATTAGTCCCGCAGACTTCATTTTTCACCTAGACTAGGGTTGGCTGGAAGAGATCTCTTCTAGAGATAAGCTCACCTTTGTATATGTCCTTTATAACTTGTGTTTCATGTATCATTTCTTTGTGCAATAAAGAGTTATAAAAAAAAAGACTGGGCACAGGTATTAATTACCGGCTTCGAAATCTCTTGACATTCTACAACGTAATTTACGTTACATTTGAAACCTTATAATACCGTATAATCACACAAATTATACCAAAAATTATAATGCGTATAATTTTTGGAAACAACAGAGATCCTATTAAAAAACTACGTCAGTACCTTTTAATGGGCTATCTGCTTATAAAGCATCATAAATCGCCTCGATCACCAGTCCAATTACCTTATACGAACAATTTTGTTTGTAATTTTGCGGTTTCTACGATCATCATCTACTTATGGTTTTCCCCCATACGAAACGATAATAAATTTGCGGTCGCAATCCATTCATTGATAAATATATTTTTGTATTCTTCACATTGCCGCAGAGTCAAACGGTCTAGCTAAAACTTTGTCGCCGCATATTAACGATATTATGGAAGAATAGTTATTATTTTAAATTCGTTACGAACAGTGACTTTAGATCTTCAAGTTCAAGTGACCAATCATCGTTCCATTGACCTGGATTTCAGTATTCTATTTCCTGAATCCAGTTGCTTTTGCATTAGAAACAGGTAGGCGGTTACGTACTCCATTATACAGAACACCCTTACTTCCTCGGCATGCAAGTTAAGATATGCAATCGTTCGTCAAAAAGTCCTCGTCATTGGTATTGTAACTACTAAATTACTTTAATTAATACTGCATCAAAGAAAGGAGGTTCTATAATCGACTGCATTGTTTGTTAGCGTGTTTTTAACCGACTTCAAAAAAGGAGGAGGTTCTCAATTCGACTGTATGTTCTTTTTTTTTGTTTTTTTTTTGTATGTATGTTACGCGATAACTCCGGTATTTGTGAACCGATTTTCATGATTCTTTTTTTGTTGGAAAGGGGGTACTTCCATAGTGGTCCCATTTCATTTTGAAGGAAATCATCCACCTCTAAGGGTGGCTGTTCACGCTTGAAGATTCATTTTTATAAATAGCGCCTAACTTTAATTTAGGAGCAATTACTTTTAGTAATCATTTAGTTGATTTTGCTATTTCTCCAATTCAAGGCGTTTTTCTCTCGATATACTTTGAGTATTGTCGTAGTGAGAACCTATTTTTATTATCTCCAGTGTCAAGTCCTGTATAGTGGCGAACTAGGGGATATTTCAATAAAACTTAGCAAATAGACGTAATTCCACGTACTTTTGAGGTCGGTTTTTTTAGTACTCTGTATTGAATTTTTTTTTATAATATCAAGTGACGGGACGAACAAGTCGTGCGCCTGTTGGTAAGCTACACGCCTGTCCGTAACAGTTACAGTGCCACTCAGAGCCTTCAATTGCAAAGATCTGAGGGGCACTGCCTCTGCGTTGGTCACCCTGAGACCTATGTTAATTAACCCTATAAGTTGTAGTCACATAAAGGTTGAGTCGATCACCGGCCAAAGGTAAGTTGCGGAATTCGGACCACAGAGCTTTGGGCGGTGACCGTCTCCACATAGTGTTGCTGAACACGTCAATATCATTTGTAATGCTGACATTACTGCTTAGCGGTGGAAATAGGTAAGGTTTCAGTACTTCCCTAGACGAACTCCTTCACAAGAAGCTTCAACAAAAAAATCAGCAGTATTCTTTTTTGTTGAAAAGAGAACCTCGGTAGTTGTGCCATTTAAATTTGAAGAAGATATTCCGTCTCTAAAGGTGGCAAATTTAGGGATGAATCCAGTTAGATTTCACCCACTTTTTTGTAAACCGATTTGAATAAAACTTGGCAAATGGATGTAATTACACAAATTTTAAGGTCAATTCTTTATTTTTTTTAAAGGTTACAATTATTTACAGATCAAAATGGCACCACAATCTGTGGCAGAATTCTACGCCAACAAGACGATCTTCCTCACGGGCGCCACAGGCTTTTTGGGGAAGGTCCTTGTGGAGAAATTCCTCAGATCCTGCCCTGATGTGGAGAAGATTTACATGCTCATGAGGCCAAAGAGAGGGCAAAGCACCAAGGAAAGATTGGAAGAGTTTCTATCCTGTAAGGTAAGGATCAAAGCCTTTCATTTTGTTATAACCACAAAATAAAGTGGTTATTTAGCGTCAGACGCGTGCTAACTATAATAGGTCTCGTAAAATCTATCTATTGATTTGCTACATTATAATGCAATTACAATAACAATTTAGTCTAGCAACATTGTGATTTCTGCACGTTATGTAGCCATTGCTTACACTTTCTAAGAATTAGATTATGATTAGATTACGTACCTAATGTTTCGTCCAAAATTTTTACAGATATACGAACGTCTTCATGAAGAATCTCCGAAATGTTTCGAAAAGCTAAAAGTGATCAAAGGCGATATTCTGGTGGAGAACATGGGAATCTCGGAGGAAGATCGACAAATTCTACAGAGAGAGTGCGAGATTGTATTTCATTGTGCTGCTTGTGTTAGGTAAGTTGTAATGAGGTTTATAGGTAATAAGTTGTAATTAAAATGATAGATAATACGACACTAGTTACCTGGGGGTCAATTCAGAACCTTACGATAACTCGACCGACCGATTTCTTTTCATTTTTATTCCCAACACCCGAATCGAACGTCAAACCGTCGTATTCGAAACCGAACCGAAATGTCGTCACACCCGTACGATTACTAGAACTTCTCGACCGGCAAAGGCTACAAACGTTATTCAGAACACAGCTAACGAAAGAAAGTTACGGTGAGTGCTCTGAAGAGTTATTCAACCTTATCCCTTCCTCTCCTTTCCATCAGCGGACCACCCGTGCCGGACTGCGTTGCCACAGTTGGACGGTCAGTTCAATGCCGTCCCGCACTAAAAAGTTTGGCAATTCGTTTTTATGCCGAACCATCAAATTGTGGAACCAACTCCCGGCGCATGTATTCCCTCCCCTCTATAACATCGGGTCCTTCAAACGTAGTGTGAAGAAGCATTTGGCCAGACCGGCAAAATGATAGTGACGGAGTGAAGATATTTGTGTTTTCCATCCGTAACTCTCATCTCTGGACTGTATTCGCACTTTCCATCAGGCGCGGTGCAGTCATTTTGCCGAGTCACAATAAAAAAAAATTAAAAAAAAGTTACCGAACGTCCTATTGTTTACAAAACAAGATTGTAATATGGAAATGTGTTATTATTTTAAATGAAGTCTGGATTATGTTCAATTTTATTAATTTATTTTAATGCATTCTAATGCTAATTTCTATGTTTTAGGTCATTAGAGTCTTAAAAATGTATTTATAAGGATTTTCATTTTTCTTATAATCTATTTCACCGACTAACTCCGTAAACGCTGTTGGATAACGATATACATAGTATCCGAATTTGTGTCGAACGTATTGTAGGAGTGGCGAAAATTAAGAGTCGGACGGGCAGCGTAACGGCTTTTATTCAAATAATCGCAAACAGTGAAAAAAATAATCCTACACTAAAGACAGAGCACCTCTTATATAGACAATCAAATCAACCCTTTCCCTTAAATATATTCTATTTGCGGACGATACAACCGTTATAGTGTGTGCTAAAACCTACAACGAGTTGGAAGAAAAATTAGCCTGCACGTATGAGCAGCTGTGTGAGTGGTTCTCTGCGAATGGACTTATTCTTAACGAATCGAAGTCAAACCTTATGTTGTTCTCAGGAAGAAATTCTATAACAAAGCCAATTATCACCTGCATTGTTCCATTATATAACACCTGTAAATTCTTGGGTTTAACGCTAGACTCAAATTTGAACTGGAAGTCACATATACAAACTCTATGTCAAAAACTTGGAAGTGCTGCATACGCACTGAGGAAACTACGTCCTCTTGTCTCCAATGTGGTATTGAGGCAGACGTATTATGCATATTTTCATTCGTTGATGTCTTATGGCATCACACTGTGGGGTAATTCAACTGAGTCGATTAGGGTATTTATTCTTCAAAAACGTGCACTAAGAACAATAGTAGGCATAAAAAAGGGTCAGACCTGCAGAAACATTTTTAAGAAATACAATATAATGACCATGTACTCACAATATATTTATGATATAATAGTTTATGCGCGTCAAAACTTGGCTACTTATGAGCGACGTACGGGCGGAGGCCGAGCGTTACGAAACGCAGGAACACTAAAATCCGTTGCCCACCGTACCGAACTGGCAACTAGAAATCCGCGGGTAATAGGTCCCCGATTCTACGAACATCTACCCACAGACCTGAAAAGTGTTAGAAACGATGAAACGTTTTGTACCCGACTAAAAATCCTTTTATTGGATATTGAATTGTACAGTGTCGATGAGTTTCTTTTGAAACAATTTTAATTTTATTTTATTCGACAAGCAGTAGTTATACTACTTTATTTTATATTCATTATTATTATTATTATTTTGTTACTGACGATCATAGTTATCCCTTGACATTGTATTTCCAATTGTAATATTGTGACATTGATAACATGAAATAAACGATTCTATTCTATTCTATTCTATTCTAAACTCAACAGTGTTACAATTTGACTGAATTGTTGTTGTTACAATTATCTTTACGATTATTATTCTAATTACTATTATCGTTACAACATTATTATATTTACTATATTCATCGATAAATATTAATTATTAACAATCATAAATACGAAACCTAGTCATCACTTATGTTATTTACAAAGCAACGCCATCTAGTGGCAGGGTGACGTATTTAATTACACTGTTAACGGCCTGCCATAGTTGTAGGGACGGTGTCGGTAGATGGGGCCGCTAACAAACGTTATACTCGAATGTTCTGAATAGCTCGAAAAGCGATTCGAGAACGACATGCAATCGAACGTTCGGTTAAAATATCGAAGAGTTCTGAATCGGGGTCCTGGTCTCAAATACCAACAAACCAACATACCAATTTTAGAACATAAATGATTTCTATGACTGTTTGAAAATCAACCTCGGAACGCAAGCTTTACGTAGCAGCTTGTGTTTGAATATCTGTCATGTGTATTTGTTTACGTTTGGTATTATGCTTTTTAAATTACTAATTTATTACTAAATTGATTATTTCCTCTGTCTAATTGTTGCTTGTGTCCAATTTTATTTATTTAGTGCCTAATTGGCTGTTCTACAATTTTTTAAATATTAATTAAAAATAATTTAGATGTTCCAATTTATGATGGCCATGACAGAATAACGGCTAGTGCTATGTAATTAACATAGGGTTAATATTATATTATCCTCAAGTATATAATTGATCTATTGTATGTATGCACTTCTTAAATAAACGATATTTTTTATGTTTGATATTATATATTAATTGGTCCGTCTATATTAGTTAATCTACGGACAAATAATAATAATGAACTGCATTTTAAGTAACACTATTATTAGATTGAAGCACACTAAATTAATATTTAGTATTCGAAAATTTTGTTATTGCTATTTTCTTTTAACAATTTGATGACATTTGTAACTTGTTATGTTTTGATATTGATCTCTTAATAAATCTTGGTTGCTTAGTTGCGCCTTCCATTCATGGAGGGGCTATACAGGGCGAGCCCAGCCGCTGGTGGGGGCGCGGATAAGTGCAATAGCGTACCCGTACCTCCACCGACAGCGGAGAGGAGGATAGATAGATAGATAGATAAAAGCTTTATTCACCACCATGACATCAGATACATGATGTAGGCATTAACTTATATATAACAATAATGATATTCTTATCTACTAATATTACACTTGGAAGTCATGGCAGTGAAAAAGGCGCTGGCTCAGCATAAATGGCGCGGCTGCCCGCGACGCTGGTATTCTGCCAGGACCCTATAGGATAGAGACGCCACTCGCAATCCAACAAAAATCTGATTTCATTTTTAAATTATTAATTTTCAATTTTCAAACTTCTTCCTCCCAACCTCCACACATAATACACTATTTGCAGTCCTGAAACGAGGTACAGCCAAGAGCATAACAAACCTTGGACCTTGGACCGTTCCTATCGCAAGCGGCACAGAGTTGAAATTAAATCTTAAATGTCAAGCACGACGCGCTCCCGACCCTGTACGTGGACAGACAACCGCAAATACCCTAGCCACTCATATCCCCCATTTTTGCAAATTTAACAGATGCTCCCGCAGCTTTAGCTTAAATGTTTTTTTTGAGAGGAACACTCCAGGGCTTTAGTGCGATCGGGCTGCTCTCCTTCAGGGTTCAGCCCAGCCCCACATGAGCTCTGCCCCCGTGGGCCCGGGGTATCTGTAAGCAGATTCCCCCGGATACCAAACAAAAGTTAGGTTAGTATAAATATGAAAAAGCAACACGAGCCGAGCGAGCGAAGGGAGCGTGTCGCGGCAGCGGCCGCCGAGTGCCAGAAGCCAGTTTGTTTGCACTTCAGGTCGTTATATTATAATTAATATAATATTAGTGCACAAATATAACCAACATTTACTCTGTTTTAAAGACAATAATCTGAATTTTATTTGTAATTTTCTTAGTTTTGAGACCCAACATAAAACTATCAAAGTTACTTTATACAAATCAACATTTTTGCGTAGCTCTGAATAGAATGAAATATCGATTGATTTAATTTATTTTGTCTCAGAAAAAAAGGATCAATCATTAAAAAACAATATGACCTTTTAGATTTTTTTGCCTGCTGCTTTTGCAAATTTAAAGTGATCGTTAAATATATACCATTAACATAGTCATGGAGCCTTATGACGTGCTTTTTTATTTTAATTAGAATTGACTCTTTTTCAGTTTTTCGTTTCAAATACTGTATGTATTTTGCATGTCAAACAAAGCCGATTATATTCTATGTTTTATCAATTAGAAAATTCCCTGTACTTCGAGAAATGTTGTGATTCTTTTGTTTTTTGTTTTATCTGCCTCCGTAGCCGAACGGATACCATGCCGGACTGCCACGCAGAGGTCCCAGGTTCGATTCCCGGGCCGGTAGAAATAGTTGTATGGCCTACAATTATTTCTCTCGTGAGTTTGGGTGTAATTTGTGGTTGTCTATGTGTGTGTCCATGGCACCCGCGACACAGGGTTTCCCTAGTGTGGGGCTATGTTGAGTGTGTGCGTTATTATTATTATAAATATTATATTATTCCGTATAGTAAAAAAAAAACAATGGAATTCATTTTGGGGTACTAATCAGAACATTTAGGCGTTTTTCATATTGGTTCTTCCGAGACCTCCTTGAAGAAGATATGCCTGTTTGATATCTCATCTTATATTCACTCCGTTTAATCTCCTCATACACGTTTATTCAGCTTATCAAAACTTATACAGAACAAAACAAAACAATACATGTATGGAATTCTAGTTTTCAGTTGGAACGGCTTTATAAGATGGGATGGCACGAAAGTACAAATGTTAGTTAACACTAGAATTATAATATAGGTACTTATAACTTTAAAATTAACTAAAAACGTGTAGAAAAATAGGAATTATTACTTAATATGAAATACTGCACTTGTGAGACATTAACAAAGAATGAACAAGTAAAGTCTGTCATTATTGCCGTCAATATAAATTTCTTCTATTTAAACTATTTTTCTAGATTTAAATCGCGTATATTTGTTTTTTCAAACAAACCAACGTCTCCGGTTGACTGAGGTGGTGCAGTCATCAACCAGTTAGGTTTAATATTAATGCAAACCACCCTATTTTTTCACTATAGTTACAATAGTTATTAATTAAATACCTACCTTATTTTTAATTTTACAAAGAAAACGTTCCAATTTACGCTACATTACTTTTTACAAATTATTTTATTGAATGAATTTTTATTAACTTCAATTTATTATGAATTATTAATATAAATTAGAATAAACTAAAACATATTAATTAGTACTGCAGTCTTATGTCTGTTTGGGATTTTTCATCAGAGGAAATACTGGATCCCAAACTTGTGGTACGGAGAAACCATCTTCCCTGTTGAAATTAGGATGTTTTTTAATTTCAATGGCCTCTCACAGCATTCTGGGTAGATAACGGACTTCTTTTGCAAGGACCTGGGGTTTGTCAAACTTCATTGAATGTATACGGTTTGGTCTGCAGACTAGTTTACGCGACGTTGTTTGACATAAGCTTCGTCATTCGTTCGTCGCTTCGTTTGTCCAATATAAGAGAGATCGCACTCACAGTCAAGCTTGTAAACTCCTGCTTTTGTTTGTCAAAACAATTATACGCGATTAAAATCCGGAAAAATAGTTTCATTTCCTATGTGTAACAATCGAGAAAACCTACGAATTCTTAACTACCCATTACTGCCTGCTCTTACGACACAGTATAGATAATCCTTCGTCTACCGTTACACTGCGCACTGTAGGCCGCTTAGGACGGCGCGCACGCAACCTTTTTGCAATGCCAAACAAAACGAGTACTCTACAGGGTTTCAACGCGGCGACGCGGGTTGTATTATTGAATGAGTTATGAAGTTGGTCGTAACTCATAGCTGCTGTTGTAAATTTTGTGAATTTATATTATTGTACAGTTTGTGCTTTTATTATTCTTATTATTATTGACATTATTATTATTTTATAATTAATACTGTAATCCAAAATCTTGCTGGGCGTATTGGTTAATCTGTAAACTGGCAAGAATTTTCTGATACATAAATATATAAACAACTTAACAATAAACAGATGACTTAGATTTCAACAACAGTCCTATAAAGTATTTTAGAATAATTATTTTTGTAATTATTAATAGAAAGATCGAACACTCAGGAAAAATTCCTTCGATCCAGCTGGATTCGAACCGACACAGAGCAGACCGTGCCAGAAGAGTGGACTTCACGAATTTTTCTGTGCTTGTTGTCCTGTCTTTGTATTTGGTTTATCAATGATTTTTTTAGTCGTAGCGCCATCTATGAGAAATCTATGAAAGTTTTATCACCCAGTTAGATACCTTTGCAGCTACTGGTCGTGTTTGGGTTACGTTAGATATAATTTCATCCCAGTTGTATGCGCAAGCGGATAATCAAAAACTATCAAAAAATAAATCGAATATTGTTCTGTTTAGAAATGTCAAAAGTATCCGATCGGCCCGTTGTGTATCGCAATAATTATGAGCCTCGAATCGGTAAATACGCAGTTTCCGTTCGGGAGAGACGATCAGTATCAAGACTCTGGAGCGCCTCATTGTAGTGGCAGGGATATCAGCTGGGTTTTCTCCCCCCAGCCGAATATAAATAATAATAAAATAACAAATGGTATGCGTAACGTACGCGATAGGGATAAATGGTATTCCGCTAACGTAGGACCTAGACTTTTCGACCGTCTGCCCAATCCCCGATGGAAGATTAACTATTATTATAGAAAAATAACGTTAATTTCTTCAACAGATTTGATATGCCGCTCCGAGATGCTGTCAATTTGAACACCGTGGGAACCAAAAGAGTCTTGGAACTGGCTGAAGGAATGAAGAAATTGGAGGTACGTTTCCCAAACAAACCAAATGTTTCCCACTATATAATATATAGAATACAACCTCAAATTACTTTGGTTGGTTCCGCGTGAAAGTGTTAAAACTTTGGAAAAAATATATAGAGGATATACATTGATTATTATACGGCGTCAAAATACGATTCCTACAAATTTTCGTGCTGTATCATCAATAGGTCCTTTACATACACCAATTTCAATTTCAATTCCTGTACAATATCAACTGAACTAAATAAGACGTATATTTAACAGAAACAGTGGTATATACGGCAATACTGGACTGGCAAGATGATAAAGAAAATACTATAGGCTAGGAAGGAGTTTTTTTAACCGACTTTAAAAAGGAGGAGGTTCTCAATTCGACTAAACGAAACGACTGAATGAATGAAATAGTCTTTATTGCACATTAAAATTACAATGGCAACACAGAACAGTAACATAAGTATCACAGAGTAAGCCAATGTACAACAGGCGGCCTCATTGCTAAGTAGCAATTTCTTCCAGGCAACCTTAGGATAGACAATTTAAGAGTTCGAAACGGGGGTGCAGCCAAAGAATATCTTGTAATGAAAGCGTTTTAAATAAATACACAACTCATGAATAAAGTAAACGTATAAATAATAATAATAAACACATATATTATTAGAATTATACATAAATATTAACATATAACAATAAGGTTGTGACGGTGTGACCTCCTTACACCGTCACCCCACCTTTTTGTATCGTCTCTATCCATTCGTATCGTATCGTTTTTCTTCTTCTACTCATATTTAAATTTAAAATTTTGAATTGTTCCATTTTCCTTCGCATTCTGATTTTATTTCTTTCGACGGTCATTCTCTGCTTGACCGCGATAGCGGATACTACTAAATATGCAATACATACAGATACAACTGCCTCCGTGGCCGAACGGTTACCTTGCTAGACTGCCACGCAGAGGTCCCAGGTTCGATTCCCGGGCCGGGAGAAATAGCTGAATGGCCTACAATTATTTCTCTCGTGAGTTTGGGTGTAATTTGTGGTTGTCTATGTGTGTGTCCATGGCACCCGCGACACAGGGTTTCCCTAGTGCGGGGCTATGTTGAGTGTGTGCGTTATTTAATTTATTATTTATTTAAATTCGACGGTATTTTTGTGTATGTATGTTACGCGATAACTCTGGAATTTGGGAGCCAGTTTTGATGATTCTTTTCTTGTTGGAAAGAGTGTACATCTGTATTAGTCCTATTTAAATTTGAAGACAATATTCCATCTCTAAGGGTGGCAAACTAGGGTATTTCTATAGTATTCATCCATTAAATTGCCACTTTTGAAGATGGAATATTTCAAATTTCAATGGGGCCACTACCAAGGTACCCTTTTTAGAATAAAAAAAGAATCATCGAATGCACACAAAAAATACCGACAAATTTAGAACCTCGTCCGGTTTTGAAGTTGTTTAAAAAAACTCAATCTAAGTGTTCTATGATGGACACGGATCCAACAAACTTCCAACTAATTTGTGTCACCTCATTGCAAAGTACTTATGAGTAGTAATTAACTTAGGGAATTCCTAACACAGCAGTACTAAGTGGAGTAAGTCGTTTTTAGCAGCAGTAGAGTTCGTCCAGGGTAGTAATGTCAGCATTACTATATTTCGGCTTAGAAGGCTGGCTGTGTTTCAGGGTGACGGGCGCAGTGGCACTACCCATAAGATCTTTGCGATTGAAAGCTTAGAATGGCACTGCAACTGTTATGGATTGACATGTCGCTTACCAACAGGCGCACGACTTGTTCGTCCCGTCACTTGGTATTATATAAAGAAAAGTTGTAGTATCGAGTTCTTAGGTTTTCGCGATTGTTGCACATAGGAAATGAACTATTTTTCCGGATTTAATGGTAATGAGGTGACACCTCAGTCAACCGTGACGTCGGTTTGTTTGAAAAAACTAATATACGCGATTTAAATCCGGAAAAATAGGTTTAATTTCCTGCAGTTAAAATTAGTTTACGTGTTCGAGTGATCGGAACTTATCTTAACGATGCATAGCAGAAATATCATAAGACAATTTCCATATTCTAAAACTGGGTTATAGTTTTTTCATAATATTTTTATTAATATGTTCACCAATCATAATAATGCATGCGTTCGGATCTAGTACTCCCACATTTATTTTTTTATTTAATTTCCATTAAATACCGATTACGCTATTTATGATAAGGACCCCGCCCGCACAAGCAGTCACACTGACGGAAAAATGCGTAATTATGCGCGTGAGGCGGCAGACAGCTATTTTGCGTCATCATGTGGCGCAAACCGGAATTTTATATGAAACGGAATGTAGTATAAATTAGGCGATTCATAATACGTGACTCACAACTCAAAAGATAACTCTCGTCCGGCCTAACCACAGAACATTAAATACAGTAATTATTAATACAAAGATCGAACACTCAGAAAAAATTCCTTCGATCCGGTCGGATTCGAAACGACGTCTTCTTGCATACCGTGCCAGTCGCTATACCAACTAAGCCACGGAACGAACCAACGGACCTCACGAATTTTTCTATGTGCTTGCGTCGTGTCTTTGTACTTGGTCTTTCAACGACTTTTTAGTCGTAGCGCCATCTATGAGAAATCTATTACAGATTTATCACCCAGTTAGTACCTTTACAGCTACCAGTCCTGGCGAGAGATGTCGCTGTTCACTGTATTAATTAAATTTTTATTGAATTGATATTCAATTTTTTTTTGTGAAATTACTCCACTAGTTTGTCATAATTATTAATACAAAGATCGAACACTGTGTGTGTTTACTAATACTAATACAGTAGTTAATTAGCGTATGACGCGTGCTGACTGTACGTCTCGAAAGACCTATTCGAGCTCAGAAATCCGCCATAATTTGCTTTGCATGGTATGGTTGTGTCATTCTTTCGTGCAAATTCTCTAAAATCCTAATAAAATGTTTTGCAGTGTTAAATGATAGCCGAAAAAAACATTACCCGTTTTCAATTTTCTGTTTATCGCAATAATTATTTTGCTACAAGAACCGACAGTAAAGCTTATACCCCTGCAATATGGTCGCTTCTTATTTGGAGTACTAAATTCATAGCTCCAATTCGTCGTCGTTCAGCATTTAACCGCTAGATGGCAGCACATTGACTGAAATTTCATTTTATAATATCAAAAAGTTGTATTTTGCAATAATAGATATTGATGGTTTTGAACTTTCAACATAAATATGCCAACAGGGCGAAGTTTAAATTATATTAACAGTCCAGAATTTGTTGTTTCTTTTTAAATTTGAAAATACGACCAATCAATAGTAAGATTTTGTAATGTTTCAAATTAATAATTTGTGAGTTTTGGCGACACCAGTTTTGATAGTAGTCGAGGCTAAAGTACTTCCATTGTTTTTTTCTTCCTTGGGCCTAATCCTTGTACTTACTAATTTGTTCGCGTAACTGACTAAAGATGTCGCTATAATAAATTGTAATAAGACTAAAGGCAGTGATAATTACTAAGATCACAGCACAATTTGATGTTGTTCAAAGGTGGAAAGAAATCGGGAGTTTAAAAGCTCACCTATGACACATGTAACAGTGTTTATAAAGGTCAAACAGGCCGTAACTTCATAACTAGATATAAAGAGCATGTTTCTTCGTTTAGGCATAAGCACCTAGACAGGTCCAATTTCGCTAAACATTTATTAGAAACAAATAATATTTTACCAGATTACGTTCTTATGAAAACTTACGTTTTTACGTCTTTAGGACATGGAAATAATTATATAACAACAGGTAGGTATAACATATAGGTATAACAACAGGGGTTGTATAATGAATGAACAATTGATTTTGCGTCATCTCCTTTATTATGGGTATTTTCGGGTTTCCACAATAGTAATATTAGGGGTAGCGGGGCATAAATATTCCAACCATTCTGAACTAACCCACAGCTCTTCATTTCAGCATGTACAGTGGTAGATTCTATCCCACAGCACGCCCTTCTGGCGGAAGGCTCCAGTAGCGCCGTGAGCCGAGGTCCGTGCCCACTTGGGCGCCCTCAGGCCCGCTACTTAGTTTTAGGTTTATTTACGGGTTATGAGCCTTCAGCTCGCACTTTTTTCCGGTGGCGCAGTCAAGGCCATCAGCGGCCAACTGCAAAATATCCTATATCTCATTCTTCGGCCGAGGGTGGAGCAATCAACAGCCCCTAAGGATGCCTCGTGGGAGCGTTTCTGACTGTAGTTGTGTGTTGCGAACGCAAGAGAATTTTTGTAATATAATTCAATATGAGTTTAAAAACATTAACTAAACGCTCGTCAAGGGACACTACATATGCGTCTATTTTGAACCAATGCGTGTTATTCCATACCTACCACAAGTTAACGATATTTTTGTATGAACTCAAAAAGGTCAAAAAGGACGTTCAATTTTGAATTGAACTTCTATAAGAAACCACCGAACCACCAATTTACTATACAGTCAATTTAAATCGTTTTTTAATTTTACCAGCTCGTCGAGATCCTCGTCATCTTCTACTTGGGTCTTGTCTTAATCATTTTATGCGGAGGGAGGGTGGGAAAATAAACTGCATATAAAAATATTCATCACAAGCTCTGCCGTCAACCGTCTCTGGGTTCGCGGGGTAGAAAAATAATTTACTTCCATTTTTATTAAATATTATTATCGCTTACAATGCTTTTCTGTCTTATAATATTTTGATATCTACGTACTTTTATTTAACTAATATTGACCAAATCACAAATAAACCGATTAAATTGTTGACTGATTTATTTATCCGTGTTTGCGCGGCCATGTCACCATTTGCTATGCAAATATTGGGCACGCAAATATATTGCAGACATATTATATTCTATTTACTACCAAGCACTGAATTAGCAATCCAATTACGTGGCACAACCGCGTTTAAATAATTGACAAATTTATTAAATCCTTGTTTGCGCGACCGTGTCACCATGGCCATTGCTACACAAATATTATGCCTAATATCGCCGTCGGCTAACAAAAACCGGGCTAAGTAATAAATAGTCAAATATTGGTTTTAAATAATGAAAGATAGACCACAAAATTCTCTTTTAAAAACTGTTGGACTTATCAGAACATACCCTAACTATTTCTTACAGAGATTGAAATATTTGGCAGAATTGTAACAGTCCTGTGTACGATAGCACAGAAAATGAATAAACTTTTGTATATTGTCTAGCCGCGAGATATAAATGTGATAACGTGGATTCCAAATTTGGCTGGCATACTCTAAAGTGTTGCGGACAAATGAGCAATACAGTATTTTATTTTCATGACTACAACGTTCATATTTTTCTACGGACTGATAACAATAGATTCCCGTAAATCGCGCAAATTTTGTTACCACGACATTACCGAAATGAAGACTCATAATCAAGTGCTAGTTTCGCGCAATTGTAATATCATTGTGTTATGTATTCACAAAGGTATGCATTAATTGTTTTTCTTTCTTTTTTCGTATAGGTGTTTCTCCATACATCAACATCGTACTGCCGCTGCGAACTACCAGTCTTAGAAGAGAAGCTGTACCCCGCCCCCCATCGGCCGCAGGACGTGGTCCATTGTTGTTCATGGATGGATGACCCGCTCTTAAATCACATGGAGCCCAAGTATGTGGAACTGGTGGAAAAATACCTGATAAATAATCTAGTAACGTATTTAAAAAAACATAAATATCCTGCCTATAAATTTTACTTGAAGGATATTGAAATTTCATGAATTCAACAGGGGCAAAAGTATAATTATTCATGGACAGCAATCAGAATACTGTTAGCAAGTTTGAATTAACTTGAGCAGTAATACGTTTTTCATTACAATGCACGTAAAACTCAATAATATAGTAAGTAAGTAATATACAAACCTGTACAAGAATCTAAATAATTTACCTTATTAAACGACATCGTGGTGCCATGAGTTTGGACTTAGTTCTAAATTTAATATTATGAATATCTTCTTTTTTTATTATCTATATTTTTTTATTATTTATACAAAATAATTGAGTAAATGTACTGTGATGGCACGGTCATGATATCAGTCTCCTAAAACTTTTTTCTGAGACAGAATGAATCGCTTGTTTTTGCAACAATCCGTTCAAAATATTCTTACCTCTTACCCAATCTGATTATAATAGATTATTGCAAACCAATACATACTTTTAAACAAAAGAAATGTCTTAAAAATAGATGCAAAAACAAACAGTTTTCTTTGTTACCTAGTTGTGCGTTTGTTAATGCGCGTGAGATCATTTTTCCCATTCATCTAATTTAACTGCAATATACGCTTTGTCATCATCTGTAATAATGTCTATAAGACAATGCTCCATTGTTTTCAAATTATCACACTTATCAACCTTTATTTCATAAAGTTAACAAGAAAAGTGTTTTACCGTTTACGCGTTATAATAAAACTATTATATAGTACCTACACTTAGTAATTAATTAATTAAAAACCATTCTGTTAATTCATTACGTCGTAGATTTTTGTACAACTTGAGAAACGCCTGATAAAATAAATATGTTCTTTTTGGTTGATAATGTTTTGCTATTGCTAAATTGATAGGCGCTATGCACAGAAGTGACAATATAATAATTTTATTTTCTATTTCATTGTGGAATCAGTGGCGTTGTGTGTGGGGGGGGGGGGGGGGGGGTTCTGAGGAGTTCCACTATTTGAGAAAACTATATCCTGAACAACACAAAGGCGGCAACGCGAACATATAAACACAATCTATTTTTGTAAACGTGAAAACAGAGGGTGCAGCAAATCGACTCATCCAAAGAACAGAGTCCAATGTGGTTTTATGACGAAAAGAGGATAAGCACGTTACGAGAATAATTTCGTTATTCAAACTAAGGCCTATGTAAAGGCGTTTTGAGAGTTTATAGGATATCTTAATTTGTTTCGGAAATATAAAATCGAACAACATTCCTTCTGACATCCACAGCGATGAAGAACGAATGAATTGTACTATGTCCTGAGAACAAGTTGTCTTGCACATAGATCTTTGTTCTACGGATGAGTCGAAATGTAAGTTTATTACGCTGTCACTACTGAGTGAATATACGAAAAATGCTGGCTTATTTTAATTTAAACTTTATGTGGCGTAGACTACTTCGTAGTAATATCTGTGTGTACATACTAGGTTACACAAACATTCCATTTACACTCTCACTCACATTACACACGACATAAAGACACACTGCACATAAATCTTGAAATTTTAGTTGTTTTTTAAACAAAGTAAAAAGTTAGTTGCAGAGAGCAGTTTTAAGAAATTAGAGCTTGTGAAAATGTTCGTCCAGGGAAGTACTGCTACGTTACCTATTTCTGCCGCCAAGCAGTAATGTCAGCATTACTGTGTTACGGTTTTGAAGGGTAAGGGTGCTGGTGAAATTACAGGCGCATGTGACTTCTCTACTTAGGTCTCAGGGTGAAGGGCGCAGTGGCAGAGCCTTCTCCCCCTAATCGTTGCGATTTCAGGCTCGTGTCTTTTACCACAAGGCGCACGACATGTTCGTCCGGAATAATGATAACGTAATACATTGACTTACAAATAAATGGACGACGGGTCTAATACACAAACCACGAAAAAAATGTCCCAAGTCAACCTATTTAAACGTAGTGACATGTAAAGGAATATGAAAAAGCTAAAACGTTGATTTTAAATTGTAATGTCATCGCAGTACTGTCTAATTTTGCTTCGCTGTCAATCGAACAAGCGAAGACTAAAGCGTGAATGACGCTCTGTATACGATTTTAACGCCCTATAAGTCCGGACACTTTTTAGCGCGGACCCGACGTCCATATAATTGTAAATCAATGACGTAATATGAGTAATTTCACATAAAAACAATTGAATATCAATTCAATAAGCATTTAAGAATACAGTTTTTAGGTTTTTACGGTCGTTGCACATAGGAAATGTGTAACAATGTTGTGACGGGACAAACAAGTCGAGCGCTTGGTGGTGAAAGACGTACCTGTCCATAGAATTACTTTGAAAGGCGACAGTGCCACTCAGAGCTTTAAATAGCAAAGACGCTGCCACTGCGCCTGTCTAAGTTGACAAGTCACAATGTAGCAGTAATGCTAGCATTACTGCTGGCGGCAGAAATGGGTAAGGTAACATAAGGGTGTTTACTGCTACTAATAATCATTCAGCTAAATAGTCGACTTCGTGTGCTACATAATTATTGTATTTTATTGTAAATATTTTCCTTTTCAGATTAATGGAGCCTCAGCCAAACTCGTACGCATACACGAAGTCTCTGACAGAAGATCTGGTGTCGCAGTACGCTGGGAAATTTCCCATTGTTATTGCCAGACCTTCTATTGGTAAGTGTGGTTACCGTTGAACACAAACCTATTCGGTAATATATCAAAATACGCGTGAATACCTGAGATTTACTAATTTCGCGACATTTCTGAGCGTGACTCTTTAATACGAACAACTTAGTTGTTATAAATTACGCAGCTGTCTGTTAGTCCAACATACACGATTATTTTTATAAATATTTATTTAGGAAATGAAATTATTTTTCCGGATTTAAATCGCATGTTTTTGTTTTTTCGAACAAACAAACGTTTAGATGGTCACGGTTGACGGAGGTGGTACAGTCCTCAATCAATTATGTCTAGTATTAATGCAAACTACTCTATCTTTTCACAATAATTACAAATGTTATTAAAAACCTTATTTTTAATGTTACAAAGAATAATTCCAATTCACGCTACATTATGTTTAACAAATTATTTTATTTTATCAGTATGAACTTTTATTAAGTTCAATTTATTATTAATTAATAATGGAAATTAGAATACATTAAAACTTATCCGCTCACGCGATGCGCCCCTCCTACCGCAAAATGGCGGCTATTTGGTTTCGCAAATTAGGAAAGCATTCAGTTTAAATACAAGTTTTTATAAATAAAAATTATTATTCTGCATTGCTAAATAAATACCCTCCGTACTACCAGCAAAAACATCTCAAATAAAATGCAGTAATACACCGCAAATCCTGCACTTATAAAGCACTAATGAAATGTTTGGTGTACTTGGATAAATATGATAATATTCCGTTTGAGTGGTTCTAATGTTTACCATGAAATTACTACTTAAAGTATAGTTTATAAACATTTGTACTCAGGGTAAACGTAAAAAACGCTACTTACGGTATGTTTCCAATAACTAAACACCGAAATCACCAGCCCAAACAATAACAAACACGATTGTCGTGATGTATTTTTGAAGTTGTTTATTTTTTTTAAATGACAGACCCAGGCATTAAAATCTTTATGGTTTGCTAGAGTAGTTACCGAAACAGCAATTAATATTAGTTCTTTTACCTGTTATAACTTCGATATCCGATAAATCGGTATAAAACCATCACCGGCACCTCTAGGTGTGGTATGCGTCTACGGCTGCATGTATCGCGTGAGCGGATATTAATTAGTACTACAGTCTTAAGTCTGTTTGGGATTTTTCATCAAAAGAAATACTGGATCCCAAACTGATGGTACCTACGTATTTATTTATATATCATAAGAATGTCAATTACTACCTTTGATTCTCGTATTATCGTTCACATCGACGCTTGAAGTTGAAGTCTAAACTGCATGCGGTTGAGTTTCGACTGCATGAAGTTGATTACGTCTTCACGCAATAACTGCAAACATGCAGTCAATCTGTTCGCTGCCTTAGAGGAAACCCGTCCCACCATCATCATCTTTATACGTATCCACTGGTGGACATACCTAAGCCTACCCTTGAACACGCCAACTCTCTCGATCCTATACCGCCCGCATCCGGCCGTTACCGGCTACCTTTCTCAAGTCGTCCGTCCATCTTGCCGCAGGATCTCCTGCTCTAGAACAAGTCTCAAGGACAAATCCCAAGCAGTGGGATATAGAATTATAATGATGACATTTTCTGGTGAAACAAAATATAAGTATTAATTAAATTTTTATTGAATTTAATTAACACAGTGAATAGCGACATCTCTCGCCAGGACTGGTAGCTGTAAAGGTACTAACTGTGTGATAAATCTGTCATAGATTTCTCATAGATGGCGCTACGACTAAAAAGTCGTTGAAAAACCAAATACAAAGACACGACGCAAGCACATAGAAGAATTCGTGAGGTCCGTTGGTTCGTTCCGTGGCTTAGTTGGTATAGCGTCTGGCACGGT
>NW_020656117.1:0-17363 GCF_003589595.1 Hyposmocoma kahamanoa
TCTATCGCAAAGGCATTAATAACCTTCCCATTAGATGGCAGCAATGTGTAGATAATAATGGCAACTATTTTGATTAAATAAATTTGTTAAAAATTTAAAAAATAAACAATTTAGATTTTCAGTACAAATCGGCAATTTCATACTTTAACCCCTATTATAAAAAGTAATTCAATTACATATGAAAGGTTTAAAGAAAAAGATAGACAGAGGTATGCGAAGAAAAAGCTGAAAGAAAGATTTTGAAATTCCATGAATTACCTCGTGTATGAAAAGTAATGAAAGTATTAATCGTGCAAGTTCGAAAAAATTGATTGCTTTTGTAACTACGGATTGCGTTCTAAAATTTTTTTAAAAAGAGGTACGGAAATACTTTGTGTGATTGAAAAAATATTGACCAGCCAAACTGAAAACTGATTTTAATTAATAGTTATTAGGCGAAATTTGTTTGTGTTGTTCTGGTCATTTTATAAATAAATTTTAGTTTTTAAAGCATGATTTAATAGTTAGTCACATTAGTAAATGTTTATGTACATTATTGACTGTTTTTATTGCCTTTTTCATATTTTATACAAAAATTGTGCCTTTTGTAGAATTATTCTGATTTCGGGGGTAGCTGGATTCGGTGAAATAAATACGTCATTAACTGTTAAGAATCTAGTTGCCCAATTAACAGAGTCTTCTTCTTTTTCCTTTCCACTCAATGTTTTTCCTGAAATTAAGAAAAAACAATTCGACCACCGAAGTCACAGCTTAGAAACTTAGCCCTTCTAGGAGAAATGCCCTTAACTTAATCGATAACAAAATGTGAATACCAATAATCAAGTAATCCCTGACAAAAACAGTGGTTGAGAGCATTTCCCTCAACGTCTCCCTTTTGATCATACTCCAACATACACATAGTGTCAAAGCACAAAGAAATATACACAATTATAATTCATATTTAGCATAGCGAGTACCGTGTCACGTCTTGGAATCTCAGTGCGTTGAATTATCACAGATATGAACCCACCTTAACCGAGCGGCACTGGATCATTTGACTTAACCTACGAGTGTCATACTCAATTTTGACAAACACTATGTTGACTCGGCAGAACTTCGACTACACATTAATTCGACGGAACACTACTTCGACAAAACACTAATCCGACGTCGCGTACGATCCCACTTTAGGTTATGCCATTGCGATTGAAAATAAATTGATATTATTAAATTTATTCATATTTACCTGCAAGTGAGTCATTAAATTCTATAGCACATATCACCGCACGAGTCGCTTTTTCGTTAAAATATACACGTTTCAGGTCAGAGCTCGTATTGTAAGCCTTGATATTTAATAAGCTTTTCAGTATTTCGTTCTTGATCAATGTGGCCAGAAAGTCTTGTACAGTCGCATTTATAGGCAATGTAATATTATCTGGCAGTGTGATATTCCACTTTAGGTCAATACCAGAAACATTGCTGGGTAATATAATTGTGTTGTTTACTATGGTCAAGTTGGGCAAATTTATTTGATTAGACATCGCTCTTTTTATTACATCATGATTCGCGTCAAATAATTTTGACATTGCACCCTTTACCACTTCTTCTAATACTGGACTCCGAGGTGAATACGCAATTGACAATTCACTAAGGTTCATATTATATCTGAAAATCGTGAATAATGAGTTTAAATCTTGTTCCAGTTATTTATTACGGTACATTAAAATGCACCACCATTCAGCCCTTCTTAGATTAAAAAAAATATAGGGCGAAATAATCCATAAGAAGTATAGATATACAGTCAACCGTGACCATGGGACCTGTAAAGCGCCCAAAACGTCGGTTTGTTTGAAAAAACAAATATAGGTACGCAATTTAAATCCGGAAAAATAGTTTCATTTCCTAAGTATAGACATATTTTTGAAATTAAATTAGATAGGTACTAACAATGGTTAGTCACAGTACCTATGTAAAATAGGTAATCACACCAAAACGTACATATACTTGAAAAAGGTACAAGTACCAAAGGAGTTGGTCTGCTTCGTAGGTAAAGGACTTAGAATGTAAGGCTCAATTTACAGAGTAGAAGCGAAAGCGTTTGTAACGAAAGTAAATGTAATGAATTTTAATGTCAATTACGTGACGTACTAACTAGATACGAAACAAAACACCGATCGCGCGTATTCCGGAATTCCCGCAGCGATGTTCGGCGGCATCTCGCGAATAAGCGGCTAGTGGCGCAATGAGGCCTTAAGCGTCTAAGAAACAGGTGTAGAGCTATTGCTTTGCTTAATATTTCATGTAAGCCATAAAATTTTAACGCAAGTAACTCATTTCCTTTTCCTGTTCTTTTTCTTTTTCGCTACTTATTCTTCCTCAGCTTCATAAATAAACGCAATAAAACAATATCGAAATTCACTATTCATTTCACGTAAAAGATCTATAGACAAAGCAATTAAACATTTACTAGCCTCAAGGCGCAGTCTAACAGCAGAATTCTCGCAAATTCGGGCGCATTCGCAACGTAACGAGGCGAAATTGACTCTTCCGTTAATTTTTTCCGCGTCAATGTCAATTGAGCCTAAATTGGAGTGTTAAGTTATTTTTCTTTTTTTTACGATAGCAAGTGACGTGATGAGTGCGCCTGATGGTAAGCGACACGCATGTCCGTAACAGTTGCAGTGCCATTCAGTGCTTTAAATCACGACGATCTGAGAGGCACTGCGCCCGTCACCCTGAGACATTAGTTGACAAGTCCGCGTTTCAGTCTGATTCTCTATTCAAGATGTTCCAACATCTGAGTGAGAAGTCTGATGAAGCTCATCATAGGTACCCTGCGGCGCAGCTAGTTATTCTAAGGAATGAAAGAATGGTTGTGCCCATGTGCCTTAATTATGCTGGGAGAGAGACGCGAAAACTTGCGTTGACGCTAAACCTTTCCAAGCTTGTCAGTAGCGCCACCAGGATTCCAGATGTTATGGTTCATACGACTAATTGCTCTCTCTATTATCTTTTGAAACCTCTCCCCGCCCGATCAGATGGCGGTATGAGACGGGTGTGGCGAAACAGGTCAGGAGATTGGGACGTAATGCGACATTTCTTTGCTTCATATCCCTGACAGGCTTGCTTTAGTTCAAGGAACTCGTCGAGCTATGCTGATGCTGTAGTCGAAGTCTTGCGTTTAGGTATACAGTATTACATACCATACTCTGATTTACCCAATAGACCCGGAGCTCGTCCATGTTTTAGGGCTGATTGTAGTTGTACTGAAGTACATCAACAGCGTATGTTGGACTACGCAAAGCTTCGAATGCTCTGTAGCTGAAGAATTTAATAAGACAGCCAAGACGTAAACGAGTGTTATTTAGAGCCACGTTCGGCCATGTGCGCCGTATAGGGGCTATGTTTGCCTCTTTTCCAGCAGGTAGCGAGTCCTATTGATCCCTGGCGGAAGCTGTCACAAACTTTAGTAGTCCTTCTTTACCATCTCTGCTGAGACCGGACGGCTCGCTGGCCCATACTGCGGAAGAGAAGGGTAATCTTCTTGCCTCACTCTTTGCTGAGAATACATGTCTGCGTCATGCTAAAAAGGAGTACCAACTCAGAAATCTGCGGAGTCTAAACGTGAACAAAGCTAGCGACCCAAATGCAATTCCAGCAATAGTACCTGAGTTGTCTCCTGTTCGCAGGTCGTAGAAGCGTGACAAACGTGCAACCTGTGCCAAAAAAGGGAACAATGCTGACCTGTCAACTATAGACCCGTCTCAAGCACTTTCATATTCAGCAAGACTATGAAACGTGTTTTTAATAACCATCTCCGTTTTTAACAACAAATTCCTCAGTGATCGCCAGTATGGATTCCGACGAGGGTTATCTTCTTGTGTATGCGTTTCACATATGGTGCGAGGCTATAGAAGAGGAAGGCGAAGGACTTCCAACGTCTTTGAACATTTCTTTCTAAAACCTTTGACAATATTTGGCATGCAAACCTTAAGCAAGCTTCACTCTTATGGGCTTCCCAATGACCTTTGCAATTGGATCTCGGATTTTTTGAGTGAGCGTTTGATTCATTCGATTAGATCTTACTACACTACATTGGACAATAGAGTTTCGGAGTGCGTCAGGGTTACGTACTATCCGCAACTCTCTTCCTGGCGCACATCAACGATATGTTAATTAGAGGTACCGTCAGGTACACTGATTATAGCACAGTTGTAGATAGGTACTTAATCAATGCAAGGGTCAGTGGAAAAGAAATCCAGTTTTGTCGAGAGTCTATGATAAGTCGTTTGGATTTGACACTTCGGCTGTCTCTGATTAGGGTGGTACCAAACTTATAAAATGGAACGCTCTAAAACGCAGAAGTGTCTATTCTCCACAAAACGGAGTCCTTTTGACCTGACTCTGACTATTTGTGATATATCCACGCTGATAGCCGACCATCGCCAGCTACTTGAAATGAACCTGTTGTCCAGTCTGAACTTCGGCAGATGCATAGAATTCATGGCCAAAAATGCAACCAGGAAGCTTGACATCCTTTCCAAGGTGAGGTGTAACGTGTTACTCCACACCGGGACAGTTGCTTCAAAAAAGTTGTACCAAGCACACGACCGCTCGTGTATAGAGTACTATTGCCACCTGTGGGATAGTTCTGCCGAATACCAACTAGCCGCCTTGGATTCAGTTGAAAACCCTGCCAAGAGCATAGGTGACTCGGATGTGTTAATAATTTTTTACTATACTGCTCGCGCACCTCCTTCGCATACCTCGCTCACCCCTCGCTATCCCAAAAGTTACCCGTCTCCGTCTCGAGGACGCTGTCGCTGTCCTGTAGTTAGGGTATCCAAGTTCCTAGCATTTAATTAACATTTATTAATTATTATCAAATAGGATAACAAAAAATTCTTACTGTGGTGCACCTAACTTATTCTTTCGATAAAAAAACATAATGACACATTCAACTACGCGATTTGTCGTACATTAATTATGTAACATAATTGGTATATTTTATTCTTATTATTGATGACATTAAATTGACAACGATAACTAATTTTGTTTATTAAAAATGATTTGTTATAGTTCAACTGCTTTTGTTTAATTTACCATTTTTTTTCGCTATAGTGAGGTGAAAAGTTATGTGTTTGGCTAGGCAGCAAAGTTGTTTTGCGTCTCGTGTCTTGAAACCCACGGTAGGCTCAGGAATCTTAGGTTCCTTCGCTTGCTCAGATTTCAGTACAAGCACTCGCGTCAAACAACAACTTTGCAGCCTTGCATAACAAATAACTATTGTTACAACCTGGCAATCATTTATCTAATTTAGATCACAATTGTTTCATATATTTAAAATATTTTCTAAAATAATATAATCTATGAACATTTTTGAAATTACTTTCTTTTATTATTTTTTTCTTAAAACGGATGACTTTTTTTATGAAAGCCAGTGACGGGAAGAATAATTCATGCACCTGGAGGTAAGCGACACGCCTGTCCATGGCACTTACTGTGCCACTCCGAACTTTAAATCGCAAAGATTCAGTAATTTTTAAAATATTTAATATCAATAATTATTTAGATTTTTGTGGTTATAACGTCCAGGAAACAAGTCTACAGGCAGGGAATTGCCACTCCATAGCCATTGAAATCTTTGGAATATCCACAACATAGAGGTGGAACCCAAGTCTACGCCTAGTCTCCCGGTGATGGAAAGGGGAAAGCGGAATTAAATCGTGTAATTCCATCGCACACTCTCCATAATATATCCTGTAAAATACCGATAAGCTGGCAACTTTACGGCGGTGTTCAAGGCTCTGCAGCTTCGCCTCCACTAATTCCGAGCCACCTATAAGCTTCCTGGCACGGTTGTCAATTGAATCAAAGATGGCCAGTTGGTATGTAACAGAGCCATCCTAAAGGTGACAACAGTACTCCATGCACGACCGGATTTGTGCTTAGTACAACTGAAGTAACTGTCCCTATCCATCGACCTGAGATGTCCCTATCTACCGACCCGAGAGATAGGGTTTTCCGGAGACACTACGGGCTCGACGGCAAGACCAGGGTACAGCGGGCGTCCGGGCCAAGCCCTCCGTCAGTGATTCGCCTTTACGTCTCTGGCGGACCCAGACTTGGGTAAGGACTCGCTGGGGCTTGTGGTTAGCTGCAGAGACGGACATGTTTATCTGCCCCGGTTTTGCATGTGTCCGGGGCGTCTGTCTCGTGAGCGGCTAGCGCGTCTTATTAGCGGTCTAGTTGCGGGCCTGTATGCGAGGAGACGCGCGGGACACGTAAGTTGCCCTTTAAGTTGGAAGCTATGCTCGGACATTGTCGAAGGACACTGCGACTGACATCTCCGGCACTAGCCCGGAGAGCTAGTAGAGGACTAACTAGATATCCTCCGGTCGCTCCAGCCGCTTAGGTTATTGGGAACTGGGGAGACGTCGTTTTTCGGCGTCGGGAAGTAAGTCTCTCCGTCACCAATGAGGAGATTTGGTAGTGGACTCAGAGTCGACGGTTTAGCGGTAGCAACTGCTAGTTGTGCAATGCGCAACGGGAAGTGAGCATGCCTACAGCTCCGGTACCTATCTGAAAAATAGGGAGGGTACTGTACGTGCACCCGGGGCGGCTCACCCGAGGCACTAGCCTCTCGAAGAACCGTATGAAGTCAAGTGACAGAGGTCTGTGAGAACCCTGTACCCTGGCTGATCTGTGGTCAGAACGTGAACTTGTAAGATTCCTGTGCGCCCACAGGTTATAGTGTTATTCTCGTATGTCGTATGCCCTAAGGGTAGGTAGGGAGGGTCACTATAATCAAAACTAACGTAGAAAGATATGGTGCTTGTCCCGGTGTGAAGTAACGCCTTACCCTGGAAAGGATCCCAAGCTTCCTTGCTGCACGTTTGGCCATGGATTCAATGTATCTGCCGAAATACAAATTGGGTGACAGATCCATTCCAAGTAGTAGTAAGAGACAGTCGGCTATCGGTATGGATAGGTATATCACGAAAAGTCGGAGTCAGCCCAAAGGGAATCCGTTTTGTGGAGAATAGACACGCCTGCGTTTTGGTAACGTTAAATTTGACATCGCCCCAATCGGAGACTGCTTTGAGTGTCAAATCCAAACGTCTAACCATGGACTCTCGACATGACTGGATTTCCTCTCCACTGACCCGTGCATTGGTCAAGTACCTATTTACAACTCTGTTATCATCAGCATACGCAAAGGTACCTGGAATTACCATATCATTGATATGTAGCAGAAAGAGAGTTGCAGACAGTACGGAACCCTGAGGAGTCTATCGCCATATGTTCGGAAGAGTAGCCTTCTAAGACCACTCGAATCGAACGTTCACTCAAGAAATCCGAGATCCAATTGCAAAGGTCAGTGGGAAGCCCATAAGAAGGAAGTTTACTTAAAAGGTATGCCAGACCTTGTCAAAGGCTTTAGAAATACCCAAAGACACTGCAAGTGTTTCACCTTGCTTTTCTATAGCCTCGTTCTATATGTGACAGACATACACAAGAAGATCCCCAATTGATCGCCCTCGTCGGAATCCGTACTGGCGATCACTGAGGAGGTCGTTGTCTTCAAGGTACGACAAGAGACGGTTGTTGAGTACACGTTCCATAGTCTTGCAGAGTATGGAAGTGACTGAGATAGGTCTATAGTTGACAGAGTCAGCTCTGCTTCCCTTTTTCGGCATAGGTTGCACGTTTGCAAGCTTCCACAACCTGCGAACTACACCAGTCTCAAGTGAGAGGCGGTACAGGCGTAGGCGTATGGGAACAGGAGACAACTCAGGCTAGTTTTATTCACTTGTAGATACCGCAGAGTTCTGAGTACCTCTTTTTGGCGTATGCGAATTAGCGCCATAGTGCAGCCAGCCTGAAGTAATAGGTGATTAGATCCAGACGCGAACTCTTTACAAAGAGTGAGGAAGATTTGCCTTGTCATCTGCAGTGCAGGCCAGCGTGCCGTCCGGCCTCAGCAGAGCTGACATAGATAGGCGACAAAAGTTAGTTAGTGACTTTATATTTAAAGATGTTTTGTTTAAAAAAATAATTTGTCAATTTCTGGCGTCGCCATTTTCACTAAGTATACACAATATGGAAGCGTACGCGTGCGTACAATCGGAGCACCTGATCGAACTGAATTTGATTACGTGGAATACGATATAAAACGATAATAAAATATGAAAATACGTTATTTATTTTTTTCCTAAAGTATTTGTATAACGGTTTTTGTAAAAATAAACATCGATATACAAATTCGTATTAGGGTCACGCTCGCGCCGCCGAAACGCCGCCTCCGCCGACACTTTTTTTACGGCGCGCCGCCGCCGCCGGTTGGTCTATTATCGGCGCTCATGTCTAAGTTAGGTACGTATCATTAATTTTTCACCAAAAGTATACGTAAGCGTTAAGATGCGTGGAAAGACCTTTATGTTTGATTTTTTTTTGTCAATTGATTTCTACAAACAATGATACTTACAAAATAGGTAAGGAATAATTTAAGGTGTCAGCCCTATATCTAGGATATTTGGTGACACCCATAATGATGGGTTCGACTTGCCAACGAATGATCAGTATTAATGCCATAGTGAACATGGGAATCAGCAGTTCTGCGATGGTCTGCCCTCGACGTCGCACCTGCTGCAAGCTGTTCTTCCACATAAGCAACTTAAACATCTCCCAGGCCCCAGGTTGCTTTAGTGTTAATGGAGTCAGTTTGCGGCACGGCTGTTCCGGTGTGCATCCTGGATGCTCATATGTAGCACACTAAAAAGATGGAATAACGTAAATTATTATCATAATATAATAAGACCAAGTATCCTACATACATTTTGTTGCCTACATGTTACCTCTCATGTTCAATAGATATCGAAGAACGACAATTTTGAATTTGAGGCACTCTTGTTTAAACAATCACTAATACTACCCATAAACACGTCTACTTGATGTCCTATTTTAATTGTCGAAGGAAAGTTTGAATTCTATAACGAATGGCGCGTGTGGCGACACACGCTATGCAAGTTGCAACGCAAGTGCACTGCGAGATTATGCGATTTTTTTTTTTATAATATCAAGTGGCGGGGACGGACAACTCGTGCGCCTGCTGGTAAGCTACACGTCTGTCCATGACAGTCGCAGTGCCATTCACAACTTTAAAACGCAAAAATCGTATAGGCACTGCCACTGCGCCTGTCTCATCCTGAGACAAAAGTTGACAAGTCCCTTGTGCCTGTAATTTCATCAGCACTCTTACCCTTAAAACCGGAACACAGTAATGCTGACATACTGCTTAGTGGCAGAAATAGGTAACGTGGCAGTATTTGCCCGGACGAACTCTTTGACAATGAGCTCTACTACCACTGTGTGCGTAATGGAAAGTTTACTAAAAGTGTACTTAATGCACCTAGGTGAACTAATTCAGGTGAATTAAGTTAACGCACCCTTAATCGAACACGACGGGCATGCACACACATATAGGAGCCGCGCTGTTCCCTTGTTTGGAGTTACCCTATTTGGTCTTATTCTATTCTATTATCGGTAGTATTATACTCTAATGGAAATACTGCTCAATTCAATAAGGCGTTCATTAGCACAAATCGTATACTTAATAATGCCAAAAATGAAAATGACAAATTTTTAGGAACGAGATATAAAAATTCTACGAACGAAATCATTTCGTAACTTTGTATATATCTAATTATGAGAGTTATAAAATTTCACAAGCCTACATAATTTGTTTAATGTCGATCGTATTATTTTTATAACTTTCAAGTGATAAAATTAGTTTCGACATGTGATCGAATGTGGCTTTAATACCTAAGGCACGAAATAAATGACTTCGGTCGTATGCCTGAGTGAACGAGATTCGTACTTGAGTGAAAAGCGTTATTGCTTTCGAAAGTCATTAATTTACTACAAGCTGTTAATTTGATGGCACACGCCTTCAAATTAGACGCAGGTGGAAGGCAGGAATAAAGGTATAAATGGGACAGGTAAGTACCATTTATACAATAATAATAATAACGCACACACTCACAGCCCAGCACTAGGAAAACCCTGTGTCGCAGATGCCATGGACACATACATAGACAACCAGAAATTACACTCAAACTCACGAGGGAAACAAATGTAGGCCATACAAATATTTCTACCGGCCCGGGAATCGAACCCGGGACCTCTGCGTGGCAGTCCAGGGTGGTAACCATTCAGCCACGGAGGCAGTTGTAGGTAATTATTTATTATCCAATGGTATAACTGGGATAAACTAGTGCCACCTATACCATTACAGGTATAATTTAATGGTATAACTTGGGAAGGTACAATATCTGCAAAAGTGGCACACGCGTGGCGCGATTGTGGCGCGGCCGTGGCCCTGCATCTGCGCTTCTAAATATTGTATGAAAATTATGACGTCCCACTCGCAGCACTTTGCTTGTAGCATCTAATTTGAAGACGTCCTCGTAGGTCGGCGAAACACTAGAATAGTATAGAAGTAGAGTCGCTTCAAAGGAATATAAGGAGTAGACATCTTTATCCAGTCTGTAAGTACTGTACGCCCAGTTAATTAAATTAATGAAATAATAGGTAGTACTTACGCATTCACTCATACTGTTATTATATTACGTTTGCATATTATGTTATATAATGAAAAAACAATTTCCAATTTTCTTGCAAGACGTGTGAGAAAATATTTTGATTTCAAAACAGGTCAAACCGCCGAGGCTGTCGTATTAAATAGATTTAAAAAAGCTAAGTGTTTCTATTGATAAATAATAATGAGGATTTCAAATGTGTAACTTGATTAATAAGAAATATTAATTTAGCGAGTGGTGAACAACAACAATGAAAGAAGATGGCTTATTTTTGTTTGCCCCATTGTCCTATTTTTTATGTACTACTTGGTGTACATATACTTCATATAGTTTTGACAATTTTACTCTTGTAATAAAGGTTGTGCAATTTTCCGTCTGGTCTACATATGATTAGGTCCAACGCGAATTTAAAATAATAAGTTACTGTCAAAAATAGTCAAAATATCGTAGACAGACAAAATATATATTTTAGGTTTTTACCCATTTATTTGGGTAGGTAAAGATTCCACCATACAGCCTTGTCATGTACATTGAAAATGCCAGGTAATTTCGTCTAAAACGTAGAGGGAGTATTGCTTAGACTATGGAATCCTCTAAGGAGTATTGGGTAGAGGGGCTCTATTCTTTTTTTTTCCATCCTTTAGGGGCTCTATAAATAATAAAAACCGTATAAGCGAGATAGATTTATGGACAGACATATCAGAGTAAACGAGAAAACAATATTATTTTTGTCCCTTTCTACGTATGCGGTTTTGGTTGTATGACTCAACGCTCATTGAATCCAGCAAATCCTTCCGAGTGTTTGATGTGCATCGATATTATGTGTTTGTTCTTTTAAGAAGTGTTTTACAAAGTTACTAACCGTTCCTTTGTAGTAATTGACAATTATTGCAGCTCACAATAATGGTGCATTGTTATATTTTAGACTGTAAAAGCCGTACGGATCGAAAAATTCCCAACATAACCTTTCACGCGTAAGCTTTAATTTTTCATTACAATCAATGAATTTTCTTGTATGAATTACTAGTGAAATACTCTTACAAGGCTGGAATATTACGATTTCGTGTATTTTAGATGATATTTGAAGTGTTTTTCTTGATTGAAAGATTTTTGTTTGCATCGTATAAACCTTCTAAAATAAGGAGAATATCTTACTTTTGTCAAATATGTCCATCTAGCTTCTACCAGCAGTGGTTATGATACGCGAGAAAGAGAGATCAAATAAATAACGTAGAAATTACATTAGACAGGCTTAAGCTGATTTTAGGGATATCGTGTTTTTGCCACTATCTTTTCCCCAATTTGTGGGTCATTTTAAATGTTGTATTTTTTTAACTTTTAAAATTTTTTCAGTTCGAAATATGTATACTAAGTTAATACTGTTCAAGGGTCAATAAAAAAGTAATGATTTGTCATAATTGTTTTATTTGGTTACTAAAACTCAACCAAGTTAAATATGGTCTGGCGGATTCTCCCTCCTCAGACTCGGCGGATTTCATCATTATCATGAACCCATTTATACGTCCCACTGCTGGGCACGGATCTCCTCTCAGGCGAGTGCTTGGGCGACAGTCCACCACACTGGCCCAATGAGGGTTGGGGACTGCACACGTTTTCCGAGGACTTTGAACCTTCTTCAACTTTTCATCACGATGTTTTCCTTCACCGAAAAGATCATAATAAATTTCAAATTAAATTTCGCATAAATTCCGAGAAACTCAGTGGTGCGAGTCTGGATTCGAACCCACAACCCTTTGCTTGAAAGGCAGTAGGTCATACCATTAGGCTACCACGGCTTCATTTTCATTTCAATTTCTTTAACAGGGTAGAATTTTAAAAGTAGACAACCCAGAATTTATAGGTACTCCGTTGGTATCCCTTTTCACTATACACGAGAAGCTTCTCTATTCTTTTTTCTTTATTCTCCCTCTACGGTCTAAAAATATTACAGATGCTGCAGTGCAACTTTATGGTTTACTCTTTAATCTTAGCCAAAAGGCCGAAAGGCAGTATATGAGCAGTATAGCTTATACTTATAGCGTAGTTTGTTTTCTATATGTCAATAGGTGTACGACGATATGCATTGTTTTCTCCAACTTCTATGATATGTGTTGTGTAATTCCTGTTACGATAAATATACAATATTATAATTATCATCTCTCGTCTTCTTCGCTATTTCTAACATGGTAGCAGAGCTTTTGAACAAGAAGAAGTGAAAAACAAGTAAGTAAAAATGAGTATTAATATCGTAATACCAATTTTTGACGGAACGGATTATGCCAATTGGAAAATTTGACTATTGAAATTTACTTCAATTTAAGAAATGTAAGGAAGTAGTTATTAGAATAAAAACGGAAAAAGTTGACGCTACTCAGTGAGATGAAATGGATATTCAAGCTACAAATTATATATACAGCGCGATTACCAATCAACAGTTGGAATATATCAGCGAGCTAGAGTCAGCACACAAAATTATTTAAAAATTTGACTAAATGTATTTAAAGCAATCTACTGCGTTACAAATTGTATGCAGAAATAATTTAGAAAATATAAAGCTAGCAAAATATTGGGATATTATTATTTTCTTTGATGAATTCAAACAATGTGTCAACAATTTAAAAAAGGCCGGCGCTATGATATCGGAAAGTGAATAATTAAACTACATGTTAAAAGCGTTGTCCGGAAATTACAGTTACATTGGCGATTTAATAGATGTTTTGCCAGAAAAAGATAGAACCGTAAAATATTTAAAAAATAAAATAAGAATGAAGATAAAACGAAATGTAGACGTAGAAATGCCGAGTACTTCGAACTCATTCAAAGTGATATCGCTCTCCGAACTCCGAAGCGAACATGTTTTACCTGCGGAAAAGCTGGGCATATACAAAGAGACTGTTGAAATGGAAACCACGGTCGTGGACGCGGACATTATGCGCGAAGTCGTGGTCATGAACGTGAACATTACAATTTTGCACCAAACAGAGGCACGGGCAATTACTATAACATGGAATATTATAAAAGGAGCTTTCACACATGTATTGTGAACAATTTGACGCTTAGTGAAGATGCTCCAATTAAGGCAGGACAAATAAATTGGCTTTTAGACAGTGGTTGTACAAAACATATAATAAATACTGACGAATATTTCGGTAAATGTCTAATATTAAAAGAACTAATAAACGTGAGGGTTGGAGATGGAAGAGTATTGAAAGCGACAAAGGTTGGAAGCATTACAATTTACTTTCCTGTTTATAGGTATAAAAACAAAGTGATAATAGACAAAAGTATTTTATGTAAAAGAGATGAAAGCTAACTTATTAAGTTCTAACTTATTAAGTCTACTCGAAAACAACGGATATTCACAAAATAGTTTCGACGGGATATTTATCGATAATATATAACATTAACAGAGAATTGATAGCGATTGCGAAGAAAGATGATAGACTTTACAAAGTAACCAGTTTTATCTGTAAGGAAATAAGCGTAAATGCAGCAAACTGTAGTATGACGTTGAAAGAAAAGTTTCACCGAACATATGGTCATATAAACGTCCATTATCTTGACATAATGTGTAAAAACTAAATATTGGAAGGATTACCTAAACAAATAGAAACGGATTATATGAAGTGTGCTATTTGCGTCGAAAATACGATGCACAATTTGCCATTTAACAACAACAGGACGAAAGCAGAAGATATATTACATATTGTACACACGGATGTTAACGGACCACATAGAACTACAGCGAGAGTATATTGTATTTAATCCAAGGAACAAATTTATGAATGCTTCATAGAATACGTCAATCAAATGCACTATTGTACATTTATATTACAGGAAAAGTGATCAAAGAAATAAGATGTGACAACGGAAAGGAGTACATGAATAGGAAAATACACACATCAACACTGTCTAGGGATATTTTAGTTTTTCATAGATTGCAAAGAAACTACAAAAAAGTTCTTGAAACGTTCTTATATCAAAATGCGCAGTATTTCATAATCTGACAGAAAATTTAATGTAAAATCTTTTATATTTATTTTTAATGACTTTTATGGTAAAAATATAAAAAGTTAACTTTGTACTAAAATAAGAACTTCTGTTTTGGTTATTATAGAGAAAAACAAAATTAAATGAAACAATTAATGTGTTACAAAATACAATTTAATAATCTGTAAAAGCATATCGGATGTTTCTAACGCACCTTCAATGACTGTGCATACTCAAAATGAAGTTATCAATATCTCCTTGTGGGATAAGGTCCCAGGTTCGACGAAGATACATAAAAAGTAGAGTAAGAGTAGAGTAAGATTTTTCTGTCACCAGAAGAAGATTTCGTAAAGCCCTTCGTTGAAGCACGTCTCACGCGTGCTCAATCGGACTTAAATCCGGGGACTATCTCAACATTATGTTGCTGCAGCCATTGACTTACTATTCGAGCTGTGTGAGGGCGAGCATTATCATGCATGAGCATTAAGTCCTGATCCATTTGCAACTGATGTGGTTGGACTACAAGTTCCAGCACCTCATTACGGTATTTTGCGGCAGTTAAATTGCCTTGCACGCAAATGAGGTCAGTTCTCCCTCCTAGGCGTATTCCTGCCCATACCATAATTGTTCCACCTTAATATGGACGGACTTCCTGGGGATTTTGCAGGCGATTCGTACGTCCAGGTGTTCGCCAAACGCGTATTCTTCGTGTATCTGGTTGGAAGCCGAACCGGGATTCATTCGAGAATAACACCCTAGACCAGTGTCGATTGTTCCAAGCCAAATGTTCATTTGCCCACTGTAATCTTCGACCGCGATTGCCTCGTCGTAGTGCTGGAACTCGAAGTGGTCTACAAGCATGTAGGTTGACTTCGTGCAGTCTCCTCCTCACAGTTTGGTCGCTCACTAGGACCTGGTGTTCCGATTGAAGCTTTAAAACCAATTGCCTAGCCGTACGTTAGGTTGTCTCTTTGCTGTAACTTGTAGAAATCGGTCTTGCCTTGCGGTAGTCACCCGACTATTCCCTATGTGCCGCTCAACCACATCGCCAGTGTCTCGGTAGCGAGACCATAATCTTGATATGACGCTTTGACTGGTGCCAATGGCATCAGCAACGTTGCACTGGATCGCGCCGGCTTCTAGCATGCCTACGGCTCTCAACATCTCTTCTTTAGTTAAATGTCGGCGTTCCATAACATAGAAACAACCGCCAGTAATAATGCAGGTAATAAAAATGTGAAAAGAAATTAAATTGCGTTTAAAAACAATTTAATCTTTAAGTCACACAGAGGAAATCAAAATATCGTAACAAAGTAAACAAAATACTATCGCATCCGTCGTTCTTTTGTTTTAAATTTAAATTTAGAATACAGAACAAATGTGCCAGGAACAAATTGACGTTTAAATATTTTTGATATGATCAGAACTTTTGGAGTTATTCTAATCAACGTGAAATATTCCTAGACAACTTTAATGTGTGCATTTCATTTCGCGAGAGAAAAAAGAATAACACATGTTATGAATGGAATGGTACAGCGGAAAGATGTAATAAATCAATAAATATTGAATATGGCACGATGTCTCATAACTGAAGCAAAGGTTGACAGACGTTATTGGCCAGAAGCTATCAAGACCGCCGCTTGTTAAAAAAATCGTATAATGACAAATACCCAACAATGAAAATCACCAATTGAAATAGCTTTTCATGAGAAGCCAACCGCAAAATACTTGAGAATGTACGGTAGTAAAGTTTATGTAAGTGTACCCGAAGAAAGACGAACGTCAAAATGGAACAAAAAGGCAGTAATGGGCATTTTACTAGGATATACAGATGTTGGATACAAAGTATTGATCCATAATAGAATAGTCGTTGCAAGACGCGTGGATGTAATTGAGGATGATGTTAAGCTTATTGCTTTTGATGATAATGAAGAAGAAAATAAAAAAGTTGAAGAAAAAAGAAGAAAAATGAGAAGATGCACTAGATGAGATTGAAACAGAAGACGCGACACCTAATAATAATGAATAATGAGAAGATAATTTCTAAGAGACAAATTAAATCACCACATCGATTTGATGAAGAATTTGGCTACAACTGTATAACCGTTAATTATTGTGACGCGATGGTCCCAGATACTTTTCAGAAGGCGACTACGTGTGACGAGGCCGAACAATAGAGAGAGGCTATGGACCATGAGATGATCAGCCTAGTGAAAAATAATGCTTGGACCCTACTAAATGAACCACAGGAAAAAGAGGTACTAGATGTGAAATGGGTGTACAAGAAGAAATCTGCTGATCTTTGTAAAGCCAGGTTAGTGGTTAGAGTTTTTCAACAAACCAACAATGTTGATGATACGTATTCACTTGTTGCTAGCAGGCAAACTTTGAAACTACTTTTATCGTATTGTTGCCAATTTAACTTACATGTACATCAAATGGATGTAGAGACTGCATTTATGCAGACGGTAAAGTGTTCTCAGAAGTATAACATATTATAGGAAATGAAGCTATTTTTCCGGATTTAAATCGCGTATATTTGTTTTTTCAAACAAACCGACGTTTCGGGCCCTTTACAGGTCCCATGGTCACGGTTGACTGAGGTGGTACAGTCTTCAACCAGTTATGTCTATTAATAATAGGGGTTAAAGTATGAAATTGCCGATTTGTACTGAAAATCTAAATTGTTTATTTTTTAAATTTTTAACAAATCTATTTAATCAAAATAGTTGCCATTATTATCTATACATTGCTGCCATCTAATGGGAAGGTTATTAATGCCTTTGCGATAGA
>NW_020656118.1:0-17107 GCF_003589595.1 Hyposmocoma kahamanoa
GAAAAACATTTGTTTTGACATCCATTTGACAGCCGTTTACAACCGTATCATGTACCTCATGTACTGCGAAATGGACACAGTCGGCATTTAAGATAACGTTACGTATTTTCGATTCCCGTGTTTGACACAGACCAATGTAATGCTATCTCTTTTGGCTTAAGACGGCACGCAATAGTTAAACAAACACAATAACATGTTTATATTTTCAACGTCGAAATGCATCATATACATATAACGTCTGATTTATATATGACAAAATAACATGTCCTTTAGTTTCCATAGTCTAAGTAGACAGACGTGACAGTCTATACCTATTGGGAATGAGCTAGACAGACAGATAATATTGAGTGTTTACCAATGATATTTATGTATAGTTGTGAAATTAACGTAAAGCAGCTGACAAAAGCGCTATTAGTTGCACAATACATTCCAAATTGCTTTGACCAGGGGCCTTCCGCTTACTGTTTATAAATATTATATTACTAAAAAGAGAAATAAATTAAGTTAAAAAAATGCAGTCGAGTTGTTAAAATTATTGATGTTATGTCATGTACTTTTCCTTGCGAAAAGGCAAAGGTCTTTAGGCCAAGCAGCCCTAGTTAAGTACATAGATATCGTTGAGCATAGTCTTTTTTATATTTTTTTAATTTATATTGTGTAGTCAAAACACAACACTCTGTTGCTTATTAATGTACGATTTATGTTTAATCTTCCTTTAACACACGTCATTACATGCTTGCAAAACGAGATGGATAGTGTGAAATTATGTGTATTAATTCGCGATTATCAAATATTATAATGAACAAATTTGTGACGGCTTGACCTCCTTATATCGTCATCCCACCTTTTTATCGCCTTTCTCCGGTTCCTGGCCACTCGTATTTAAATTAAAATTTTGAATTTCCATAGTTCTTTTGCTTCGCATTCTGATTTTGTTTCGTTCCACTGTCACTCCCTGCCAGATCGCGGCAGCGAATACATTTTCTCTTCTTATTTTTTTGAGCCGTTTACCAGATACCAAAAATCTCTTGTGCTATAAAAATTTTAAAGATCATAAATATTGTTAAAACCAGAATAAATATTTATAAAACTGGATTTATTACCACTAGTTCTTTATCCTTTTGAATTTTAAATTTTAAACTAAGCAAGATGCATGGTGGCTGCGGAGGCTGCGGAGGCTACTACTACTCTCCCTACAACATTCCATCCATCATAACATTACAAACCAACAGGACGTGGTAAAGTAGGTGGCTGCTAGTGCTGCTTGTTGGTGCCAAGTTTCAAATCAATGAAAAAACCACATCATTACTTACCAAATCAATGCAAATAATTTAAAACTTTAAATTTATGTAGGAAATGAAACTATTTTTCCGGATTTACATCGCGTATATTTGTTTTTTCAAACAAACCGATGTTTCGGACCCTTTACAGGTCCCATGGTCACGGTTGACTTTATGTTCACACAGTTAGTCAAATAGGGAAATATGAGCAACACGCCGATGTAAATTAATTTTCAAAGTGGACCACTTTTGCGTCCGCCATCTTGAATGTTTGACAACCAACTAAATGACGTGCAGCGTCTTCACCGCACATCAGTGAAGCATAGCGTGTGTATGGAACGCCACATCTAATACGCTAGTACATAGACATCGTTGACAAAAAACTTTCTCTCTGCCTGCAAAGCAACAATTGTTGAGTAGTATGCGTGCGTTCTTATCACACTAACTACACAAATAATTTACTATCTCTATCTTCAATTAACAACTGTTATTTATTAAGATAAACAGAAAAATAACTAACACAGAAAAAAACAGTAATCACGTAATTAATATCTCAGTTTGTACATTTTCTAAATACACTAAATTAATTCTAATGACGGACTTTCACAAATGTCACGTTCGTTCCTTTGTTCGTTCTTTGCGTTAATCTTCTTTGTGTTTTTTTCCTATACTTTCTTATCAATAACAGCAAGTGCAACCACTTTTTACGATCCATGTCGCTACCTAGTTTAAAAAATACGTTCAGTACGGTTCGGTACGGACGGGACGATCGTCGAAGGAATGGTTACCCGAATCGTAGCAGTGACATGTCTTGCCGCACGAAATCGCATCGCAGCAATTCGCGTCGTATTTTTCTGCGGTGCGAATTCACATCATGCCGATTATAAGTTTTGTGTTTCGACACTAAGAGTCGTATTCTAGAATTATACTCAATGCTCAAGTCAGGACTTGAGTATGATTCAAAGCACTAGAAATCATACTCAAGTCCTTGCCATTAGGGTCGTATTTCCAGTGCTTGAAATCATACTCAAGTCTGCTCAAATCCTGACTTGAGCATTGAGTAGCGTTCTGGAATACGACCCTAAGTCTTAACCTGTAAAGACTCTGAATTAAGTTTCTGGCAAAATTGTACAGGAAATTGCAACTGAAATAAACAACTTGTGTTTGAAACGGATGGATCGAAAACCAGCTTTCCATACAAATCGAACGAAACACGGGTACAAGTTTGTTTTGAAATGGTTTCATAAGCCATTTCAAAATTTGTATAGTTGTGTAGTTTTGTGCTCTATGAGTACAATTTTTGTTTCGCCTTTTTAAAGTCAACAAGAAATAAGTTTGAGTGTAATTTGCGGCTGTCTATGTGTGTATCCATGACACCCGCGATACAGGGTTTCCCTAGTGCTGGACTCTGAAATGCATTACAATAATAATATAAGCGCAGCTATTTGGCACGATTTAACCTACACTGGGTTCGCGGAGTAGCAAATTAATTTATTTACATTTTTATTAACATGGACTTCCGGACAGTAACGCCTGAATTTATTAATTACTTAAACTCCCTTACAATAAGAATCTGCCGGCCGTTATTAATGTAAAATAAATTTATTTGTTTTCAACAGAAATAGCTTCTTTTACAAAGTGTAAAGTGCTAGATAGATTTTTTTTATATCCACTATACAAAGTAAGCTAAATGCGCCTTTTTATTTTATTAACTTGACAAATTTTAAAATATCCTAAAACTCCTTGAATGAATGAACAAAACCCTGTTACAGTCTTTTCTGAAAATGGTGTCTGATTTTTTTATGAGACCAAGTGATGGGACGCACAAGTCGCGCACCACCAGGTGCCAGGTAAGTGACACGCCTGTACATAATAGTTGCAGTACCACACAATGCTTTAAAACACAAAGATCTTAAGGACGCTGCCACTGCGCCCGTCACCCTGAACCATAAGTTGCCAAGTCTCATGTACCTGTAATTTCACCCTTCCCTTCATAACCGGAACGCAGTAATGTTTACATTACTGCCCGGTGGCAGAAATAGGTAAGGTGGTTGTATTCACAAGGAGCTCTACTGCACATAAATTGATATTTTTAATTGATACAGAGGTTGATAGGAAAGGTCACTAGAAAACAAAACTTATGTAGATAGATATGGAACTGATATTCCAGTGTATTGTTTTGAAACGGTAGCATAGTGCCCATCAGGGTCATTTTCAGGTTTGTTTTCATCAAGTAATTTCGGTGGCAATTTTTATTATTTAAATATAATATTATCTTGAAGTACTATCTCTAACTACATTCGAATGTAGTATCCTGAAATATTATTTACTATTTTAGATAATATACTCGAATACTTAAATGACGAAAATTGCCACTGAAGTTAGGTAGAGAAAACTAAGCTGACGATTACCCATCACACTGTACCTTCAGAATTTAGGTTTTCGTAGTAATAAAATGCTAAATAACCTACATTCTGCATCTAAACAATACTAATATGTCTAGATCGCTATTACATAATTCATGAACATATTAGTCTGTAATATTATAATAACGCACACACTCAACATAGCCCCGCACTAGGGAAACCCTGTGTCGCGGGTGCCATGGACACACACATAGACAACCACAAATTACACCCAAACTCACGAGAGAAATAAATGTAGGCCATACACATATTTCTCCCGGCCTGGGAATCGAACCCAAGACCTCTGCATGGCAGTCCGGCGTGGTAACCGTTCGGCCACGGAGGCAGTTAATATGTGTACCTTACCGATTTATTCCGCCAGATTTATTCAGGGTAACCTGTACGAACTCAGTTACATAGAGCTCTACTGCTTCTAAAAACTTCCTTCAATTGTGCGTATATGGTTTATATTTAATATGTACAAGTGTACAGAAACAGTGATGTGTCTAATGAACGTGTTTGAATACACACATCAAAAGTGTCTAGGGATCAAGTGAATATTTTTGAAATAAAAATTATTTAAGCAATATTTACCAAATCCAGTCTTCCAGGACGACTTCTTACTTTAATGCTTATGTTTTATTTAACCGCTTACCCCTATATTTAATTAAAATAAACTAAAATTGATGTTTTTGCAAATTGTGGGAAAAAACTCAAATTAACGGCGTCAATTAAATGACAAAAAAATGGCGAAAATGATGATTTTGCTCATTTTTATTGTAAAGATAAGAAAATTAATAATCTGTATTTCCACCATTAACACGAATCACACAATTACAGCGATTTGGCATGCTTAAGATGAGTTCATCAAAATCACTTTGAGGAATGGCCACCCATGTGTTTTGTAACAAGTCAAAATATTGTTGTAGAGTATGTACGGTATGCATACTCGGCACAGCTCTTCTTTGAAGCATATCCCATGCGTGCTCAATTGGATTGAGGTCTGGCGATTGAGCAGGCCACGGCAGAACGTTGATACGAGCTTCGGCAAGAATGCGTGTTACGACTCTAGCCGTGTGTGGACGTGCGTTGTCATGCATTAGTTGAAATGAATCACCCAACTGGCCTCGCAAAGGGATGATAACATCTGAAACAATCCTCTCTGCGTAAACTTGAGCATTGAGGTTACCCCTGATCCAAATGAGATCGGTTCTTCCGCCGATCCAAATACCGGCCCATATCATTATTGTTCCCCCACCATATGGATGAACTTCCTGATAATATCTCAAACGTTCATGACGTCCAGATGTTCTCCAAACTCGAGTACGTCTTGTATCCGGTCTCATACTGAAGCGGGATTCATCCGAAAAGCACACATAGCGCCAGTCTTCTTCCTCCCAGTTTCTGTGTTCGCGAGCCCATCGTAAACGGGTCCTGCGATTGCAGGGTGCAATAGGTGGAACTCTGAGCGGCCTTCGGGATCGCAGACCCACTTCACGTAAACGATTTCGGATTGTTTGATCGTTTATTAGCAAGCCTGGGGAGCTGTGGAGCCTCGTAACCAACATCATGGCGGTCATGGTACGATTCCGTCGAGCAGTATTTTGGATATACCGGTCCTGTCTGCGAGTCGTGATGCGAGATCGTCCTCCATGTCGCTCGGCCACGCTGCCTGTCATGCGATAGCGCGTCCAGAGGCGACTTATGACGCTCTGTGTAGTGTTAAGAGTGAAAGCCACAGCACGTTGCCCGGAACCAGCTTCCAACAACCCGTCGGATGATCATCACTTCTCGGGTTAAATGATGTCGTATCTCCATAATAATGTAAATTGTTTCGGTTCCGATGCAGATATTGTAATGATTTTGTCAAAACGCTATAACTCATTTTTATACAAAACCACATTGACAATCGATTTTCTTCTTATTATCGAATTTTAAACAATATTCCTTATTTAAATGTTAAAACTCACTAAAAAGTATCAATAGCGATACAAAAAAGTTAATATAATTAACCCTAATTGCAGCAATCTCTTAAACGTACTTGATCCCTAGACATTTTTGATGTGTGTATCTAGTAAAAAAAAATCAAAGAAGCCGAGCTATTAAAACCCCAAAATTCATTTGTTTTGTGCATAGAATAACGCAAACACGGAGTAAGTCATCCGTACAACCTGAAACGAAATAAATATGTTAGTTTTGGATAACGAAGCAAATCTAGTGCTTGTGGTGAGACAATAAAGAAGTAAACGTCATCTTGCATAAAAGAAAATTCTGTAGTTAGGTTAGGTTAGCTTTTCACTCCATACTTTCTGTTTTTCCATATCACATCTATACATGGTATTTTGACACACCATAACAATGTACCGAGTTACTGTTATAATAAATATTGCATTTAGTTACCGATAAAAACGTAGCATAAGTAAGGTCGATCATCCGAAAAGCCTTCATGACGACCGGACGTTGCGCCTGCACACACGCGATGAGCACGATGGAACCCAGTTTGCGCTGCGGTGGTTTCTGCGACGGACATGCATGCCAGCCGCAGTAGAATATGGCGTCCGATAGTAAAGATGCCTGTTGACATGTTTAATGTGTACCATTTATACCTAATATAGATGAGAAACACAAATCGGGAACCTTTTGTTCCATTAATTATGAGAATTCCGATAGAAGTAATGATAATATATTTTTTTACAATCAAAAGTTTAATTCCTGATATTAAACTACGTAATGTAATAAGTTACCTGATACGTTATTTCACCAGCATTGCAAAGAAAAAGGGCAAGCAAGAAGAAAAGCGCGACAACGAATAAAATAATCTTCATGCCCACGATGAACGTCAAATCTTTCGAAAGCTAAAACAAAAATCAAAGAATGCCGAGCCATAAAACCTGTTCACATATAAAATAATAAATGTCGTCTATAAATTAAATGAGTGCAATAGGATTACTGGAATATACAGATGTAGTGAATAATCCTTTCCTTTCGTATTTTCTCGGAAATGTTCGTTTTTGTCTTACTACTTCACTCGCACTCAGTACCCCTCGAGACAACGTAGGGAAAGGTCGCATTGCAAGAGGAAATATCTGTATAGAGTAGTTAATACCACAGAAATATATTTATGTTAGATTTTGTGATAAACTTCATGGACTCGTGTATTAATGCAGGCCACCTATATTTTGATAGACCTTTTACATGTCACTCTTGTCTGTCATTTTTGTAAATAATAAACATTGATTTTATTCGATCCACATTAACAATTTATAACAGACATGCCGAAAGCACTAAGAAAAGGGAAACGTTTAGATCGGCAAGCCTGCGAAGTTATTTTCAATATTTATTTATATTTCTTAACTGAAAATGATAAATTCAAACATACCAACTATACTGCTTACTTTTGTAAAGTCCAAAAACGAGTTTCGGAGGCCAGTGGAATTTCTCAACGAACAGTAAATAAAATATTGCAAAAAGAATACATAAATCAATCCACCTCCAATAGTCCGAAGTCGGCAAAGTTGGGTAGACCAAATAAATTATTTTGTCTAGGTCTTGACGATTTTGACTACAACGTTATACGCCGATTAGTGTATAATTTACATTTGATATACAAACAAGTACCTACAATTAAAGCCCTGAAGTCCAAGTTATCCGAAGCCATAAATTTTAAGGGATGTGACTTTACGCTAAGAAAAATTCTTAGAAAAATGGGATTTCGGTACAAAAAAGTTGAAAACAACAGAAAATTACTTATCGAGAAAGATGATGTTCGTTTAAAAAGAGTAAAGTTTTTAGCCGCGATAAAAAAGTACAGATTGCAAGGGAGAGAGATTGTTTATATGGATGAAACATACATGCATACCTCACATTTGGCAGGTAAAAGCTGGGCTGACTCGTCAGAAAACGGAGTGAAACAGTTAATTTCTAAAGGACAACGTCTTATAATAGTGCACGCTGGTAGTAGAAAGGGGTTTATACCTATGGCATTGTTAATGTATCAGTCTACTGATAAAACAGGTGACTATCACAACGCGATGAACAATGAAAACTATGAAAAATGGCTTCGTAATCAACTCATTCCAAACTTAGCTCCACATTCGGTACTAGTAGTAGATAATGCTGCATATCATAATAAGTACGTAGAAAAACCTCCTAATTCAAATACCCGTAAGCAAGACATGATTGATTGGCTATCCAAACTTAACGTTCCGATTGATCCGTCATTAACAAAAATTGAAATATATGAAATTATTTGCAAGTACAAACAAGACTTTGTAGAATACTCTATAGATAAACTTATGAACAAATATGGACACAGCGTACTAAGATTGCCACCATATCATCCTGATTTCAATCCGATTGAAAACATATGGTCTCAAATAAAGGGATACGTATCCAAAAGAAACATCAGTATGAATATGACTACTGTGAAACAATTGGTACAGGAAAAGGTTAATATGATTGGTTCCGATGTTTGGGCCAAAGTATGTGACCACGCCATCAAATGCGAAAACGAGTACCGAAAACACGAACCTGAGTAGGAAAATTATATGGCTAGTTTTGTAATCAACGTTCATGAAAACTCTGACGATGATATACCAGAAAATAGTTCTGAATCTGACTGTGATATGGAAGTTGGAAGTATTGTTTCGCATCACACTGTCCACCCCGCTCCTCCTCCTCTTATCCCGCTGTCATAATCGAAGTCGTTCATCCAATCAGAAAATCATATTTATTTATATTAATTTCTCTGCTGGTTTGTTTTGTTTTATGTTGAGGTGTCTTTTTTGTTATGTCATAGTATTTTTAATTAATTAAAAAAATTAATTGTTATAAAAAAGGTCTGCAAAATCCAACTGTACTTTTGACTTATAGTTAGACTTTTGGGGTTCCAATCCTTATAGAATCATTAGATCATCCCAACCGGAATGGTTTGTATCTATATAATGGTATATAATGGGTATGTAAATGGTGTGTAATGGTATATAAAGGTATATAATGGTTTTTATCAGTGCGTTTTATTGAAATAAAACGTCCTCGGTAACTAGTTATATTTTTGTTTACCTAACGAATTCTTTATATGATAGAATCGTGGTGGTTTTAACATCTCAGTGTAATATACGTCAAACGGGCAGTTTGACATTTGACATTGATAAATAAAGTATGCGATTTATTTGATACCTACACGTAATTTAATAATACAGTAATTCATAGACACATCGGCACCATTCGGGTGTTATCGTTGTTCCGAGTTTTGCCGATAGGAAAGGATTATTCACTACATCTGTACATATATTTTTTTTTTCTGATACAAAGTGACTGACGGGATGAAGAAGTCGTACGCCTGGTGGTAAGGACATGCCTGTTCATAACAGTTGCAATAGCGCTCAGAGCTTTAAATCGCAAAGATCAGAGGTACACATTACCACTTCACTCGTCATCCTGAGACACAAATTGAAAAGTCTCATGTGCCTGTAATTTCACCAGCACCCTTACTTGCCCTTCAAAACTGAAACGCAGGAATAGTTAGAAATAGGTAAGCTGGCAGTACTTCCCTGGACAAACTCTTTCACAAGGATCTCTACTGCTACCAAAACTCACCGCAATTTGCAGCAAAAGAGACACGGCAGACCCAGAGCTCTGGCAAAGTTGCATGGCCATCACAGTACCAAACGCAGTGTCGATATCTTTCAGTATTCTGAAAAATTACTGTATTAGAATCTAAATAAGGACTTTATGGGTTTCTCGAATTACGGTAAAATTGTCAAAAAAAATCTTTGCCTTTTGTGTCTATATATTTCGTCCTGACATCTGTAAATTTGCTATATAATAATATAATAATAATAAATAACAACACTTTGTTTATAGGTTACCATTAATGTAAGAAATGGGAGTACACACCGTTCAATGTTTTTTGTAATATAAAAACATACAAATAAAAAGGTCTTTTTATACATCAATATATTTCACATGTATTCGCCACGAAACGGGAACTTATGCAAATTGTGAATTTACCTAAAGTGTGATCCTATTTAGATATATGAAAAATAAGGGCGAGATATTTAATGGGGGCGTGGTTTGTATCACTCAAAATGCACATATTAACATCACACACCTTCAAACCGCGCCACAGTGGCGTGGCAAACTTCCGTTAAACGTTGAAACGTTGTAGCGAAAAAGACTGTAAAAATTGTATTGAAAACAAAAACATCAAAACTAGTCAGTTTCATATTCAGTTATTATTCTATTTTTATTCGATGTTTTCTTTTTGACTGATATTTTTATCAGTGTTTAAATTTCTTACAGTGATTTTTTGATTGAATATGTCGAAGCGAAAAACATTCACATTAAATAATAATAATAATAATAATAAAATTATTTGTGTATTTTAAATATTTAAATCCCATTATATTCATAGATTTACGTTTACATAGAGAGCTTTTTCCCAAAGTTTGTCTTGAGCCCAAAATAAAGGAAGTTTTAAACGATTAAAGCTTCCTTTTTTGGCTACGCCGCTGCAGGAAGGTCGAAATATTGGTTTCCTTACTATTTTTTCCGACTTTGTTTATGTTTCCATAGCTAATATTATATTCCTTGATGGTTCAAGTTATTCTTTTGCATAAAAACATAAGTAATCGTAGGATGAGCATTAATAAACTTTTTTAAATTGTAGCGTGTGATGGGTAAGACCATACTGAAATAAATAAAATTCAAACAAATAACTGGCTTAAATAATAGCTTTTATTTTTTTATAATTATTAAAACTAGTAGTGATCGACTCGACCCGTTTGATCAACAGTCAGAAATTAGTGGATTTCTGATTGTCGATCAAACTCTTTCAAGCCTTACATACAGAAACATAAGGGAAAATTTGTTGCAGCGTCATCTAACGTGTAATAACTATAACAAGCAACATTTTCGTTAGCCCCATCTGGCGGTGAATGTCTGAACCAAGATGAAAAATAAATCGTGTTACGAGTACGTCGTATTCACATTTTCAGCCCTAACTTTAGACTGTAAATGTTGAGTAGCGCAAGGCGTAAGCTAAAAAGCGGGGACATCGGTACCCAATCACGTAACACATTATTCATATACAAATATAATTCATATATTATTCATATATATAATATAACATATTATTCATATATCTACAGGAGTGACACCGTGGTGGTATGACTAAATAATCCCATGGAATGCGAGTATCGACGAATTTTTACAGCAGACAGTATATTTTTTATATCGCTGAGGAATTGTGGTGGTAAAGGAAAAATATCATGGGCATATTGATTTTTCTTTCGTTTGAATAATCGATCGATACTACCTCTACTGTAGGTTACAGATATTGTAAAATTTTATTTTTGGTCTTAAGAACATTATGTAAACATGTTTACACAAAGTATCTGGTATATATTCATTATGTAAATTCAATTTGTAAGTTAACTTTAAATAATAATTCTCAAATACTTATAAAAATATGAATTTTACCAGCAACCTTTTATTCTCCACTTCATTAAAATTATTATTCGAATTTCTTAACGAAAAATAGACATTTAAAATACTACCTCCACAAAGTTAACTGCCACTATAGCCGAAGGGTTACCATGCTGGACTGCCACGCAGAGGTTTGATTCCCGGGCCGGGAGAAATATTTGTATTTATTTTTCTCGTGAGTTGGGTGTCATTTGTGGCTGTCTATGTGTGTGTACATGATACCCACGATACGGGTTCCCCTGGTGCGGCGCTATGAATGTGTGCGTTATTATTATTGTTAAAATTACAAGAATATCAATTCGTACCCTTCGTATTGTAACGACACGTGTGTTAATACGTCAAAAGTGCTTTTATCCCATGAAAGTCATAAAAATCATACGGACTACACGAAAATTACGTAATAAGTGAAATTGTATAAGTCTCCTGATGAAGCATAAAAAGTTATCAACTAATTTCGTTCGTAGAATTTTTAAATCTCCCTTTTGAAAAGTTGTTATTTCGTTGATGTGACGTTATTAAATGAAGGATGCAAATTATGTCTCGAGCCACTTTCAGAAATAATAATTCTGAAAGTGACTTTGAGGTTAGACTCAAAGTTCCCCCGGCTACGCAAACTAATGTCTAATAGTGACTAACGAAGATTAATAATTATTTTACCTCAGAAGTTCGCTGTGCATGATAATGCCTTCGATTAAGCCTTTAGACAATTTCTCCGAAGCACCTTTCGCGTCACTTTTATTATTTCTGTCGAATTCTTCCCTCAATCCGTCGAAGTAATGCCTCAAGGTGATCACTTTGTATTTAAAAATAATTAAGTACATCATCGTGAACGAGTCCACAGAGACGATCATAGTCACCATCATGACTGATAGAACTATTGTTGTGAAAACTCGGAAAGATGTGGCTAAAGATGAATTGTCTTCATAAGAGGGGTAATAGGTTACTATGGTAACGAAGTGTGAGCCTGAAAATGTAAGTTCTGGATATATTTAATTATTATACCACTAACTTTGTTCACATGGACGACCACTTGGGCATCTCGCTTTTAACTTTTAGCAATTTTAATAGGTTTTGGTTTTTTTTTGTTATGATACCAAGTGACGGGACGAATGAGTCGTATTCCTGGTGGTAAGCGACACGCCTGTCTATAGCAGTTGCAGTCCCACTCAGAACTTTAAATCGCAAAGATCTAAAAACCATTGCCACTGCGCCCTTCGCCTTGAGACATAAGTTGGTTGCGTTTTAAATTTCCAGCACCCTTATCCTTCAAAACCGAAACGCAGTAATGCTCATATTACTGTTTGGCGGCAGAAATAGGTAAGGTGGCAGTAGTACCTACTTCCTTGGTGGGTGTACTTAACTAAAATGGCCATACATCATATCTTGTAACAGCAAAATTAATATAGTGTTTGGTTATCTTACCTGAAAAGAGTTTTCTCAATCCCTCAAATACAAAACCTGCAACAGCTCCGTAGACTACCAAAACGTACGCCAGAATGTTTATTTTTATAATTCTATACTTCTCTGCCATCAGCATTGGATTCTCATACGTCTCACATACCGTTGCAATGCTCTTATTCAATGATTTAATCAAATTCTTATTCAGGATTACCGAAAATATTTTTATCATGACAATAGTGTGACTTACGGCAAAAGTAACAGAGTCGCTTTTCTCATCGTTTGGAAAATCTCCGATTAAAGCCGCCATGATTTCCAAAACCGTCATGAATGCGTACGTAGAAATTAATATTATTGCATACAATCTATAGAACAAACTTTTATCATTTCCAATTGCGTTACCTTCATACCAGTAATTTCCAGTGCCCGAAAAAAATATCTTACTGCAGTGACTTTTTAAAAGTTGATACGTTTTCATTTTGATCTTATGGAGACTTTTATGTTTTCTTTAGGCTAGTCCAAGAGTTACACGCGTGTTATATTCAAAGTGTAAAAGCAAAGTAAACTATATTAAAAAACGGATCGTACATAATAACTTCAAAATTGATCTGTAATAAGTTAGAAAACAACTCACACCTGGACACATTAAAACTTATCTAATGAACCATAAATTATAGCATTCGAAAGTAAAATTGCCACCTAAAGAGAACTGCGATAGTTAAAACTGCTTAACGACTTAATTTACTGGTAAAATGACTGTGAGATGGATAATTTCTATAATGACTATTTTTAAAGTAAATAAATAATATTCGACACAATGATCTTTTCATATTAATCGACGACGTTTGAAACCCGTCATGCAGCCCGTAGAAACTGCACATGTTTACTAATGAGTAGTACAAGCGATAGGAAAAGAATCTAAGTAAAAGAGATAACCATCTTTGAAAAGTTGCTCGACAAGTGCATTGTCATAGCCATAGATTATGATTCCATGAAACAGAAATTTCAAAGAGAAGGTAAGAAGTCAAACACAATGAAAAGGAAGACAAATTTATTTTGTTGTTAAACGAACGTGATAAATATTTATTATTGAGATTCGAAGAAGAAGGGATAACGTCATTTCCTTCCTCCTAAAAAAATCAAAAGGTAAGTACTTCATTCAACACAGAAAAAAATTAACGCTGAAGATGCTGTACATAGACAGCAGCCATATATTTTGGCATTTATAAAGGTTTTATTCACTTGTATTACAGGAACATTCTCTTTTTTCAGTAGTGTTCGACCTCTGTTTGGTATACATAGAACGCACTATAAGTTTCTGGAACTGGCCACTTACATAAACAATATTTAAAAAGTAATTACAAAATTTGAAAATGGAAATCTTTGGCTGTAGAATACAGTTTGTTTCATCTGACTATCACTTGTTTATACTATGTGGCGTCATTTTAGAAATTGATTGTCTACATCACCATGGATTTAACTCGTGAAAATTTTCATTGCATGATTTTCTACGACTTTAAGTGTAATTTAACAGCTCAGCGTAGCTTCGCTCGGCTTCAAACTAAACTTTTGGCGATGAAGCACCATGCAAGACGACTGCTCATAGCTGATTTGCATTCGTGATGGTCGCCCGTCCACTGCTGTGAAGAACAAAAACTTCGATGCTGTGCGCCGTATGATCAAAACAGGCAGGCATGTGACATACCATGAGATTCGGGCATTTTTAGGCACAGGCATGAGTCAAATACAATCAATACTACACAAACAATTGAGTGTGAAGAAGCTGTGCTCTCAGTGGATCCCACATAATTTGACTGAGGCTCAAAAAACGGATCGCGTCACTTAGTTCAATGCCATGCGTACCAGATTCAACGAAGGAGCTTCAAATTTAGTGTGGAACATAGTAACAGGTGACGAAACATGGATTTATAGTTACGATCCCAAAACAAAGCAGCAATCGAGCGTATGGGTCTATCGAGATGAGCCGAAACCAGCCCACGTGGCGTGCGTGCAAAGTACCTCTAAGCGGATGATTGCTTTTTTTTAATAAAACTGCACACGTGGCTACTGTTGGTTTGGAGAATCGTTGTACAGTGAAGAGTGATTGATACACGACCATTTGTTTGCCTGAAGTTATTGACAAACTCCGTAAAAATAACCGAAAATGCCGTATCATCTTGCACCACGATAATACCAGTTCTCACACGCCCAGCCAGACAAATGAATTTTTGAAGGTGAACAACGTTGACCTTATGAGCCATCACGCGAACAGATCCGACCTGGCACCTTGTGACATTTATTTATTTCCAAAAATTAAGAATCAGTTACGCGGTCAACGACTTTTATCACCTGAAGAGGTGATGAAAATCGCTGATCTGTGATTGTCACGGATAAGTGGCATAAATGTATTCAAAATTGGTTTATTTGTATGAAAAAGTGCATTAACGCTAACGGAGAATATTTTGAAAAACAATAAATTCATTTCTGACCATTTATAGTATTTTTTTGTTATTCATCCGGAAACTTAGTGAGCCCCACGTAATATGGAATTTAATAAAAATTTATTACTTTTGTAGCACAGTATATTCTTCAACAGCCCTTATATTAATCCTCGCCAAAATCCTTTAAGAAAATACCTGTTAACATTACTTTTTCGTATTTATTTAACGAAAAACTGACTTTTATAATATTACCTCTACAAAGTTACAAGGGTATCAATTATCCCTTGAGTCACTTTCAGACATTGCCACCTAACCTCAAAGTTTACTCCACTACGCAAAGTAACATCAAGGAGTCACTAACAAGGTTTGATCGTCATATTACCTCAGAAGTTCACCGTGCATGATAATGCCTTCGATTAAGCCGTTTGTCAATTTCGCCAAAGCACCTTTTGAGTCACTTTTATTAGATCTGAGAAATTCTTTCTTCAAAGTGACTATATAATGCCTCCTGCTAATCATTTATTATTTAAACACAATCAAAAATATTTTCGTGAAGGAGTCCACCGCGATAATCATTGTCATCAACATCATTGCTTGATTATTGTTGTGAAAACTAGAAAACTTATGTCCTCGTAAGAGGAAAAACGTTACCGTCACGAAGTCTGAGCCTAAAAATTAAAATGAGTACTATACGGTTTTTGCCACTAGCTAACTTTTTACCTTTTGTTTGTGTTTTCCGTTTTACCAAATGTGATTTGTTTGTTTTCCTGTACAATAAATAATTAAATAAATAAATAAAATAAATAAAAATTGAACGCTACAAATGGCGGATTACTTTAGTATTGTACCATAATCTATCTATAGGCCATTATCGACATGCAAATGTATGGCTTGAATGTTGAACCTGTTTTTTTTTGTTTCTTTAGTTTACTGTAATCAAAGTATGATTAAAACATTTAATTAAAGTAAATCAATATGCCATTCGGGAACATCTAGTTCTATTTCTGCGAATAATCGATCCTGATTAATAGCAGAAATAGAACAAGATGACATTTTGTTAGTTTATATGTACTTTCTTCGTTTTGTGTTAATTGAGGCAAATTTTTTTGAATTGTGTTAAAAACCAGTATGCATTTCATATACGGACGGACAGACGTGTGAACACTATTAGCCGAGCGCCTTTGATTTGTGCTAAGCGCCAAACGAGCTCTATACACGTTGGCGCTCGCCTTCGCTTGGTCAGCTAGGAGAGTGACACTGAACGATGGCAGGGCAAGGCAAATAGATAATAAGGCAAATAGAATAAATATAAAATTATTTACCAATCAACCTAATGATGGAATTGCATTATCATGTAATCGAGTTGCATTGAAAGTTCTGTTAAAATTTGACTCTTCAAAATGAAATGAATAAATGAAGATGGTCTTTGATCCAATGTTTATATTCGGCAGCCCTATGATTTCCAACCATTCTTTTTTCTTTTTTCATTTGTAGATAAACTTCAAACAGTAAAAATAATAATAATAAAATAATAAAAAACTCGAAATTAATTGTTTAAATAACAGAATATCAATAATATGTACCCTTACAAGAACAACACTATCACAAAACAATCATTAACAACAATCATCAAAATATACAAACGAGTAGGCAATCTGAAGGAACCAAAGCAAAATTTGGCATGACATGAGATATTTGGGCTTTTGTGTGATTTATAGACAGAAAAATAATACGTACCTGTACAATGTTACATTTTTTTTTATTTTCACTTTTTCTAATGCCAGATCCCGTAATGCTGCAGCGACGACTTTTTATTAATACTTCATCACTTATCACTGTCAATATTTTTGTGCATTTTATTACAATACATGCGAATAATCCAATAAAACACTTGGAAAAACATTTGTTTTGACATCCATTTGACAGCCGTTTACAACCGTATCATGTACCTCATGTACTGCGAAATGGACACAGTCGGCATTTAAGATAACGTTACGTATTTTCGATTCCCGTGTTTGACACAGACCAATGTAATGCTATCTCTTTTGGCTTAAGACGGCACGCAATAGTTAAACAAACACAATAACATGTTTAT
>NW_020656119.1:0-15012 GCF_003589595.1 Hyposmocoma kahamanoa
GTTCTATATGCGGCCCCCAATTAAATCGATGGTCAATTACCAAACCAAGGTAAGTATGTTGGTTTACATTTTCAATAGCTTTATCTCTATAAGAGATCTCTTCCAGCTAAACTCAGGCATTGAGAGCAAAAGTAATAAGCGTGCAACGGCGTGCTAGGTAGAAAGGGAAAAAGAAATATTATACATTAACAGATAAATTCAATAAATACCGATATATTCATATCATAAGTATTACAAATACATACGATATGTAATAAATAACGTCAACATGAAATGTATATGCGGCAAGGAGAGCATTGAGTGGGCACTTCTTTGGCCCATAGTTTGAGTTAGGCTTACAACAGCAGTTGTCTTTTTATGTAACAGGTTAGTTAAATTGTGTATTAAGGTAATTTATAACATTTCTGTTTGTGAGGATCTGTGGCTCTCAGTTGTTTAGATTATTATTATTTTACTTTATTTAGTTTTAAGCTGTTGGGTCTTTCTTTTAGATAAATAAATATATACATATGTACGTATACAGGTATATAAGAGGAGTATCATGATTTTTTTTTTATTGTGACTCGGCAAAATAACTGCACCGCGCCTGATGGAAAGTGCGAATACAGTCCAGATATGAGAGTAACGGATGGAAAACACAACTATCTTCATTCCGTCACTATCATTTTGCCGGTCTGGCCAAATGCTTCTTCACACTACGTTTGAAGGACCCGATGTTATAGAGGGGAGGGAATACATGCGCCGGGAGTTGGTTCCACAATTTGATGATTCGGCATAAAAACGAATTGCCAAACTTTTTAGTGCGGGACGGTATTGAACTGACCGTCCAACTGACGTGGCAACGCAGTCCGGGTGGTCCGCTGATGGAAAGGAGAGGAAGGGATAAGGTTGAATAACTCTTCAGAGCACTCACCGTGGTACAGGTGATGTCAGGTGGTTATCAATAATGAATGATTTTTCGCCACGGTGTAACATATTATTTCAGAAACACGTCACGCGAAATTAATAAGTCGTATCGTGGTAAGAATCTTATAATTAGTGACAATTATTAAATATTATACTAATCACATTCTATTTACTTTATTTTAAATAATGTAACTGGTACATATTATTCGTTGCGTATTTTTGAAATATTTTTTTAACTTTACATTAATTTATTTTTCACCTCACTAGCTTGGAAAGGCATTCTTTCTCATTAGTAATCGCTCTTCCACGCTAGCGTAGAATTTTGAAATTCCGAAATTTTTGAAAAACCATTTTTGAAATTTGAACTTGACGATGGACACAGTCCATCGACCTAACGACTTCTTTCGAAAAAAAAAAACATAATAACACGTTCAACTATTTCGATTTGTCGCGCATTATTTAGGTATATAATATACATCCGTTGGTGTATTTAATTCTTTCGGAAACAATTAAACGCGATACAGATCCGAAAATCTGACATATTTTTCTTTTTACAGGTCCCGACTCTTTATATTCAAGTGTAGCCATGGGACTTGTAAAGACCCTGAAACGATGGTATATTTCAGAAACAAATGAACGCGATTTAAGTCGGTAAATATAGCTTCATTTCCAATACATTTATGTGTAATGCCGTGCCTATGTTTTATTTCAATTTATACATAATTGATTATTGTTGCTTGTAACGTCATACAGATGCGTGTTTAATTGGTAAACTTTATTAAATAAACAAATGAACTTACTGTAAATTCCGGTTCAAACCAGAATATACCACTATGCTAGTGCAGTCTGATTGAACCCGTGTGTCCCGTTACACAGTGGGCGTAATTTTCCCATTGTGTCTCTGATATTTGGAGCAAGAAAGCAATACTCCTAAATATTACCGAAAGCCATTCCGACAAATGGGCCGCGAATACTTGCCGCTGTATTTTTGGAAAAATACCAATATTTTTGTCCATTATTTTCCCTTTTTACTTTCCTAAGGTAATACAGCGATGTTGTATAATTTTATTTGGTTTTTTTTTGCAACGTATTATGCATACACGCTTGGCCACAGCTTCACTTGATATTAATCGACCATGTGACCGACAATGGCACGCGTTTGCCTAGAAAATACCTATGTATTCTAACCTTTTTTTTTACTCACAACCCCGCACTATGGAAACCCTGTGTCGAGGGTGCCATAGACACACTAATAAACAACCACAAATTCCACACAAACTCACGAAATAAATAAATGTAGGCCATACAAACATTTCGCCCGGCCCGGGAATCGAACCCGGGACTCTCTTTAGAAGTAAATTATGTAGTAGTTAAGTGTTATTAGTTGATGTTTAAAAGCGAGCATTTTAAGATTGTTTAATTGCTTTAGAGATTGTTTTTATTAGGTGCCCTTTATTGATATGCCCATAGACGGTATCATACGATAAGAGCCTAGTCGTTATTTAAGACCTTACAATAAATTGAATAGAACCTCTTTTCTGACATTTCATTTTTTAAATGTTGAATAAATTATATTAAATGACGTCATGAAGAAGAGAGTTTTAAAAAAAAAAATAAATAAATAAAAAGGCATTTATTTCTCCACAAAACACATAAAATTGTAATAACAAGATCAGCCCAATACGGAATAAGAGTATGCAATGTGGACAAAATGGTTAAGGACTCAGCATTGCTGTTTTTCAGTCCTCACCCTCTACCATTCGCTTGCTGCACCGTACCGGTGAGCAGAGTGTACATTAAGTATATTGTATAACTATGTTACTATGGAAAGGTTGTTCGTGTGAACCTATTTTTTATGTTTAAAATTAAAAATTAAAAATTAAAAATTAGTGTCGCTATTCTTTATTAATCGGAGTCCAGTTGCTTTCCGACTTTTGCACCGACAGGAGCTGTTGCTTGCATAATGTTTTAAAAATGTACAACGTTTTAAAAATGTACAACGTTTTATACAACTATTAGTTCCTTTGTTACGTATTTTTTTTACGCACACACTCATAGCACCGCACTTGGGAAACCCTGTATCGCGGGTGCCATGGACACACAAATAGACAACCACATATTACACCCAAACTTACTAGAGAAATAAATGTAAGCCATACAATTATTTCTCCCGGCCTGGGAATCGAACCCGAGACTTCTGCGTGGCTGTTCAGCATGGCAATCGTTCGGCCACGGAGGCAGTTATATTACGGATATCTTCTTTCTTCTTCTAAAGCCATTGACTTACAAATAAATGGACGACGGTCTAATACAAAAACCACGAAAAAAATGTCCCAAGTCAACCTATTTAAACGTAGTGACATGTAAAGGAATATGAAATAGCTAAAACGTTGAATTTAAATTGTAATCCATCGCAGTACTGTCTAATTTTGCTTGCTTCGCTGTCAGTCGAACAAACGAAGACTAAAGCGTGAATGACGCTCTGTATACGATTTTAACGCCCTATAAGTTCGGACACTTTTTAGCGCGGACCCGACGTCCATATAATTGTACGTCATTGTTTGTTACGTATTTTTTTTATGCACACACTCATAGCACCGCACTTGGGAAACCCTGTATCGCGGGTGCCATGGACACACAAATAGACAACCACAAATTACACCCAAACTCACTAGAGAAATAAATATAAGCCATACAAATATTTCTCCCGGCCTGGGAATTGAACCCGAGACTTCTGCGTGGCTGTTCAGCATGGCAACCGTTCGGCCACGGAGGCAGTTATATTACGTATATCTTCTTTCTTAATGAAATTATCTACATTTTTGCGGGCTTACAAAATATTTGAGTAATTAATAATGCCACAGTAGTGATACCAATCCCCTTAAATGAATTTTTTTACTAAAGCTATCCTATTTTAACACAAAATAAGTTGTCATTTCATTTATTGCCACTTGCGGTTGTGGCCCTTTTACATCAAAAGTGCGATGTGTCAGGAATGTCACATATTCAAACCGACACCAGAAATAGAACTGGAAATTCGACTGTCGCTATTTTCAAAATAACCACAAAAACGTGAATTGTCACCTTTCCGATCCTCCCAGGTATAACCATTATTCCCGTACGTGCTCGGAGCGGAACGGTGTCGGCAAACACCATGACGCAGCCGTGCCGACAGACGGCAATGACGAAGCAGCACTTAAGAGGTTTTCACCGAGCCGTGACCGTGCCTGGACGGGAAAAATATTTGCTTAAATATAATGCCGTGATAAATGTCAGCCAACATCAGGTGATAGCCTTCTTGAACCTGAATAGTAACATAGGTATTGCTTTTCACATATTCAAATAAACACGGTACACGGTAAAAAATTAGGGAATAATCATGGACAGTTCTCTGCGTTGGGGTCCGCAGCTACAAGCTGTCAGCCGTAAATTGCATGCGTCGGCTGCATCGTTAAGGCGGCTACGTAACATCTTACCTACTACTACTAAAATTGCGCTAGCACAATCTTTGTTGCTTCCAGTCCTGGATGCCGACGCCAGCTACCTTGATCTCTCGGAGGACCAGCTAGATAAACTTAAGCGTCTTCAAAATTTTTGTATTTGGTTTATATATGGTTTGCGTAAACATGATCATGATTCTCACTATGGCTCTGAGCACAAGTGGCTTCCTGTTCCTGTGGCTTCGCCGGAACACTCACATACTATACAATATCCCTTCTATACAATATAATGTTCAACTCCTCCTTCCCACACGGTAGATTTAGTTTTCGAAACTGCTCGAATATTCACTCATTACGGTCTTCCGAAAATCTGGGTCTCAAGATGCCATCGCACTCCACTTCCTTTTACGATTCTTTTTTCTCTGTGCACGCTGTTCGTCTCTGGAACTCTCTCCCAGTTACGATTAGACAAACGCAATCGTTAAACATTATTTAAAAATCAATCAAATTCTACCTTTCACAATAGCAATATGCTGCTGCTAGCCTGGTACTCTTTCTTTTAAAACATGTATTGTATTATATGTATGTGTATTATATAATTGTATGTTATTATACTATATAAGGTTTTTCCATGTTTGTACATCTCCAGTCAGGGCTGGTAGCTATAAAGGTGAAAACAGGGTGACGAAATACTTAAGATTTCTCATAGATGGCGCTACGGCTACAAAGTCGTTGAAAAAACCAAATACAAGGACACGACAACAAACATCAGAAAAATTCGTGAGGGCCGCTGGTTCGTTCCGTGGCTTAGTTGGCACGGTATGTTAGAAGACGTCGGTTCGAATCCGGCCGGTTCGAAGGATTTTTTTCTGAGTATTTTTTTATGATGAACAATTCGTGTACCTGGCGTACCAAAAATCTGAGGGACACTGCCTCTGCGCCCGTCACTCTGAGACGTGGTGGTCTAATAGCCTGCCACCTCTCAAGAACAGGGTCATAAGTTCGAATCCGAGCTTGCTTCTCTGAGTTTCAGATTTTTTTATGATACCAAGTAACGGAACGAACAAATCGTGCGCCTGATGGTAAGCGACACGCCTGTCCGTAACAGTTGCAGTGTCACTCAGTGCGTTAAAACACAAAGATCTGAGGGGCACTGCCACTGCGCCCATTATCCTGAGATATAAATTGATAAGTCTCATGTGCCTGTAATTTCACGTACCCTTCAAAAACGGAACGCAGTAATGTTCACATTACTGCTTGGCGGCAGAATTAGGTAAGGTGGCAGTACTACCCTAGACGTACTCTTTCACAAGTAGCTCTACTGCTACTAAAGCTTATTATTAGTGAGTGTAAATTTGCTACTCCGCGAACCCAGTGAAGGTAAAATCTTTTTTGAATATTTTTTCATGCAGTTAACTTGTGAGTTATTAACATTGACATACAATTATATGGACGTCGGGTCCGCGCTAAAAAGTGTCCGAACTTATAGGGCGTTAAAATCGTATACAGAGCGTCATTCACGCTTTAGTCTTCGTTTGTTTCTTCTGACAGCGAAGCAAGCAAAATTAGACAGTACTGTGATGACATTACAATTTAAATTCAATGTTTTAGCTTTTTCATATTCCTTTACATGTCACTACGTTTAAATAGGTTGACTTGGGACATTTTTTTCGTGGTTTTTGTATTAGACCCGTCGTCCATTTATTTGTAAGTCAATGGTTATTAATGAATTTATTTGCTTTATTTTCTTGTTTTATATTATGATCGGGTATTTTATTGTATAATTTTATTGACATTGCGTATGCAGCTCGATTGATGCAACTTTAATTTTGATGTCGATATTACGAGATTTTTTTTTATACATGACAGGCAAATGACTACTCCACCTGATGTTAAGTGGAAAATGGTATCCAAACGCGAAGGGACCTAGTGCAGCGATGAAACCCTCACTGCACTAGCCACCTCCACCCTGCCTGCCTACAATATGATTATTTCCTGTTACATTATTTTGCTGCTGTCCAGTTCTAGAGTCCCTAAATAGAAACTGCTAATCGTCAATTATAATTAACTGTGCCGGAGCATAAAGTCAATTACAATAAATGGAGCAACAATCCGCCGACTCCATAATTTCCAACTGTCATCTCGAAACTCATAAACACACAATGTACAGTCGCATGCGCAAGCATCAATAACATACGAGGTGTTAATTGCGACATCAAAGCTGCGCGCGCGCTGCAATAATATACACTCGCATGTGCACTTTGTCGTCATATCTCAATCAGACGATGATGTTCTGTCAGCTGGTTAAATTGAAAAGTGTCATGAATTTTCTCTGTTATTTCGTTTATAGGATATAAAATTTATTACTAATAAAAATAATTATATTTAACAAGTATGTCACCTGTTAAATATAAGAATTTTTATTAGAAATCAATTTTACAGATATAAGTTTTTAACAGGTATAAGTCACTTGTTAGATAGAATTATTTTTGTTAGAAACCAATTTTATATACCTATAGGGAAAGAGCGTCAAAGGCTGCTTCGTCAAGGACTGCGACGTCAAGGACTACACGTCAAGTTGCCGAAAGAAAATTCAGTAGAAGTGGAGTAATTTATGCATTTACTGTTTTTTGGTTTATTCTCACTAAGAATTACAAGTAACTCACTTTCTTGAGAACTCAAAATAACGTATTTCAATTTTTTTTAGAAAGCGTACAAAAGCGGTACTTCAAGTATAAAATAATCAAGTTTTACCCGCGTTCCTATATATTTATTTAATATTATAACAACAGACAACACGATCTCAGGTGATAACTATAAACGCAACCATGGCTGTACTCACAGACTACTACTGCCCACTGCTTATACTGCTTATACTTATAGGTATAACCACATATGTTATTATGTTACTTGTATTTCCAATGTAGGTTTTACTAAAGATAATAAATTAAAAATGTGTTACTTACAGGCATGTTTACTTTCTTTTATTGGTCCTATAATTTTGCCTGCGGCAAACCTTTCTTTTTTGTATAACTATATATCTTCAACGTTCAATAATACATAATCTGTTATAGATACGATTGTGAAAAAAAAACAAAGTTTATGATATCTAACATGATCGAAGGTGACTCTAGTATTAAAAAAAATAGCTCTGGCTCCAAAATCGGCTTTTGATTACTCTATCTGACCGTGTGTCGGATCTTGTGTGTCTTTCGTCAGACTTCGTGGGTAAGGCGTGTATTTATAAAGCGCAAAGACTAAAGTTTAAGCGGCTAGCGACCCAACAGTGCATCAAAACGCAAGTTTAGTGCCGAAGCTAAGATAGCAGTAAGTAAGGACCGAAATGTCTCAATAACTTGAGACATTTCGTTAGTGCCACACAAAAGCTATAGTACTAGAGAAAATTAACAATACAAAACATATGAGATGACTTGTACTATTGAAGTTCACAAAACGATAGCGCCTTTCAGAGTACAACTAATGCCATCTAGCGGTGGCGCGTTGAAACTAATAGCGTGATAAAGTTGTTACATTATTAATAACTTAGAACCTTACTTAGAACATAATTCTTAAGGCGATGAGGTGCCCTTACAGGTGCCTTAACAGTGTGAAAAATATCATATACAAAAAAATACGTAAATAAGTAAATATAATGCACCTATCGTTGAAATCGAAACAAAATACTTATTTAAAAAAAGTCAAATTTTGCCATTAGGTCAGAATAAAAAAAACATATTTTTGGTTGGATTAGAACCTAAAACACAAAGTATTCAAACCAAAAATGAAATTATTGTTTGCGTCCTTGATTATTTAGTAAAATGGCAACGTTGAAAACTTCTGCTGCGTAGCTTGCGTTCGTGGGATACGTTGCCAGACCTCTGTTGTCACATGGTTTTGACAAATTAATTTATATTGTATTGTAATCGGCTGTCTACCGTCGAGCACGATACTTACGAGATATGTAGTTAGTTGGACATAGTTATGCAAACTATAACCAACCCACAAAATGTCACTTTCGAGATAATTAGATTTTTGTAAAAATAGTGTGAAGAAATAAATAGGTAAGTTATTTGAGACTAGAGATGCGCCGAGTACTCGTTTGTTACTCGGTACTCGGTGTACTCGGCCGAATAACTCGGTTCATGAGAAGAGTACTCGGTTAAAATAAAACATCACAACTATATACATAATAAGGTAAAATCAACAATATATTTAAAATATTCAAAAGAGATTTATTACTAGAAATTGTAGACAATTGTAAAAATTTCTAGCTATTTAGTAATTTAAAAAGAAAGTTTACATTATTCATATTTAAAATTTTACAAAGGCACGTTATGATGTAGGAATATTTACAAGGCTTTCTGCGCGTTCAGGTAATAGTCTATTCTTTTTTTCTTCATACACATTACCCGCTTCGGCAAATAACCGCTCGCTATACACAGTGCTTGCAGGTGCACATTAAAACACTCGTGCTAACTGTGCCAGTTTTGGATATTTTGTTCTATGCTCTGCCCACCATTGGAAAGGACTCTGCTCTCGCGACAATAAACTTTCATTGACATATCGGCCTAATTCTAGAGCAACGGGGGCTTTTAGGATCATGGCGTTCCGGTTGTAATGAACCAAGTAACTCGGCCGAGTACTCGGCTCGACAAATGTTAAACCGAGTAATATTCGGTACTCGGTTACTCGGTAAAACTTGTACTCCGCGCATCTCTATTTGAGACAAACGATGTACTGTAGCAGTGAGAACGATATAGGGAAACTATTATATTATATAGCAATAAATAGAAAACATTATGTATCTTTTTATTTAGTTAACGAGAACCATATTCTAGTTTTCGTAGTGAAAACGCCAAAGATCTACAGTACTTCAGTATATGTCACATGGATCCGTTTAGCAAATTTTAAAAAGACATTATATGAAGTTATAAGAAGCAGCAAGGTTCTTTTTAGCTATTAAAAAGTTACTTATTTAGGGTTGGTGCCCTGAAGGAGTTTTATTTTCTCCGTTTTGGCTTGGTATGTTGCCAGAAACTTTCGTGAGCGGGTAAAGGCCACGTCTGGTGTTCTACCTAAATACATTACTCAATTTCACTCGAGGTGTGGGTTGTTTCTTGTTTGCATAACATGTCCAGCTCTTATATGCTTTGATATTTTTTGGTTTAATAGCATGTGTGTATTTTAAGTACAACGCCATCTGTTAGCGGCAATCAATATTATGTTAAATCAAGAGAAAGGTCCAACTACCTCACTCTTACCGCATCGGGGCGTATGGCGCCACCTTATTGGAGAAATTATAGTAGGTGCGTTATCGCTCAAGGTCATCGACGCAAGGTCATCGACGCTTGTCAGCGTCTTAAGAAAATTACAAATATTTTCCAAGAGGTGGAATCCTGGTGACCTGAAGTACAAACCTTACGTCTAGTTTAATCACCAGTCTGCGTGTATTAGTTCTTAATATATTGCTTTATGTACTTCCTACATTGTGGTGAGAAAATAAACAATCTTATTATAAACGTTCATGGCAATTTTTTTAAGACATCAAGTGACGTGACAAGCAAGTCGTGCGCCTGGTAGTAAGCGACACGACTGTCCATAAGAGATTCCTATCAGTTCCGATATGTCACAACGATGTCAATGACAAAAACTGGCGCGATGAGTTCAGGCGAAAACTGGTGCTTCTAAAAAATATTTTTAACCGAATAAGAGGATGTATAATTAACCCTCCAATATTGGCTCAAATTCCTTTTTTTATCCCGCCAATCTCACGTTGCGTCATTCGTCGGCGCAAATTAAGTAACCCGCACAGTGACACTAAGACGGGCACCATTCTTCGAAGCCCTAGCCGTAATTGAATCGTTAAGCAAAACAAATGATATTGACGTGTTCAGCAGCACTGAACTTTCTAACATCCGCTGGTTACTATTTGAAGGCGGTCACCGCCCAAAGCTCTGTGGTCCAAATCCCGCATCCTAACTTTGGCCGGAGATCGACTCAACCTACTGTACTGTAAGTGTAAGTTGTACAAAATAAATAAATAAATAAATGACGGACCGAAATGTCACAGCGATCATTTCTTGTCTCTAAGTGTACAAGCGATATTCATATTTTCTTGGATTGGAATCGGACTTAGTGCACAAGCGACATCGGAAGTAGGTAGTTTTCTAGATTTGTATAATCTCGGATTAGGAACGAATATGAATAGAATGTAGAGCGCAAACGCGCGAACAGTTGCAGTGCCAGTACAGTTAGAACTTTAAAATCGCAAATATCTAAGGGGCACTGCCACTGCGCTCGTCACGCTGAGACTAAGTTGACAAGTCCCATGTGCTGTAATTCCACCAGCACCTTTACCCTTTAAAACCGGAACGCGGTAATGCTTACATTACCGTTTAGCGGCAGAAATAGGTAAGGTGGCAGTACCTCTGGACGATCACTTTCACAAAGAGCTCTACATCTACGTATACTTTGTTATTTTGTCAAAGCTTCAAAGATCTGGTAAGTTCCTTGAAATGTGGACTAAAATATACTACCGTTATTCTAAGACTATGACATATAAAACACTAATTAATTGTGCCACTTAGCATGGTAATCGCGAAACAAGTTAATTACAATCAGGTGCATAAGTATTTCGTAACGATCGATCGTACAGGTGTGCGACGCGTAAACAGATGATTAGCTACGATAAGCTGGACGCTGTTGAACTTATTACTTTAGTGCAGCTAGAGAGGTCTGGTCAATTTCTGGACCGTAATATCGTAATAAAGCAAGTAGCGTCTCGGTCCCGTCAATGCCTGCACGTCGTTGTCACATTATTATTTTAGTTATACCAAGTTGGGAACATCATTTGAACAAAATTTGGAATTCATCACAGATTCTCTTGCTAAAGAAATAACCATTGTCAAATACAGTATTTACTCATTGATATTTGTATACCAGCACCGCAGATTATAGTTCATTTCACATAGCATAAGGACGGCGACGTTTGAGATTTGAAGTTTGTAGAGATGTAGGGATGCATTTTTAATAGCATATCGAGATAATTTGTAACGAAGGGAGAATTGATTTAGAGACAATAATTCAAGAACAATAAAAAGGATTCAATTATTATGTTATTTTTATTAAGTTACCAAAGAACTACACAACAAATTAAAAAAAAATCAACAACAACTAAACAAAAAGTCAGCAACAAGCATTGACTTACAATTATATGGACGTCGGGTCCGCGCTAAAAAGTGTCCGAACTTATAGGGCGTTAAAATCGTATAAAAGCGTCATTCACGCTTTAGTCTTCGTTTGTTCGACTGACAGCGAAGCAAGCAAAATTAGACAGTGCTGCGATGACATTACAATTTAAATTCAACGTTTTAGCTTTTTCATATTCCTTGACATGTCACTACGTTTAAATAGGTTGACTTGGGACATTTTTTTCGTGGTTTTTATATTAGACCCGTCGTCCATTTATTTGTAAGTCAATGGCAACAAGGCATTGATTTAATGCAGCAACGAAACGAAAAAACACATAGAAATTTATGCACCATTTAGGGCACAGCATGAGGTAAGTCGACATTATAGAAGTACAAGTATAAGCGGTATAAGAAGTCCAAGGAAGTACCACCATATTGCTCCTTACGTATTTCTGCCGCAAAGCAGTAATGTGAGCATTATTACGTTCCGCGCCTGTCCGTAACAGTTACAGTGCCACTCAGAGCTTTAAATCGCAAAAATTTGATGGGTACTGCCACTGCGCCCATCACCCTGGGACATAAGTTGACAAGTCCCAAGTGGCTGTAATTTCACCAGCACTCTTCGAATCCAGAACGCAGTAAAGCTCACTTCCCAGTACTTCCCTGGACGAGCTCTTTCACAATTAGCTCTACTGTCGCTTACCATCAGGTGGAAAACTCGTTTGTCCTATTACTTCGTATCATAAAGAAAACATACTAACTAATAACGTCGCCTTGCTTTCTCAAACTCGTGTCTTAACGCACAAAGTTACTGATATGCAAAAAGTCGATTGTGTATACAAATTTTGCAGGCAGATTTCCTTCATATCCGCTCTCACGATACATGCAACCATAGACGCATACCACACCTAGAGGTGCCGGTGATGATTTTATACCGATTTATCGGATATCGAAGTTATAACAGGTAAAAGAACTAATATTAATTGCTATTTCGGTAACTACTCTAGCAAACCTTAAAGTTTTTAATGCCTGGGTCTGTCATTTAAAAAAAATAAACAACTTCAAAAATACGTCACGACAATCGTGTGTTATTGTTTGGGCTGGTGATTTCGGTGTTTATTTATTGAAAACATACCGTAAGTAGCGTTTTTTAAGTTTACCCTGAATATAAATGTTTATAAACTACACTTTAAGAAATAATTTCATGGTAAACGTTAGAACCACTCAAACGCAATATTATCATATTTATCCAAGTACACCAAAAATTTCATTAGTACTTTTTAAGTGCAGGATTTGCGGTGTATTACTGCAATTTATTTGAGATGTTTTTGTTGGTAATACGGAGGGTATTTATTTAGCAATGCAGAATAATAATTTTTATTTATAAAAACTTGTATTTAAACTGAATGCTTTTCTAATTTGTGAAACCAAATAGCCGCCATTTTGAGGTAGGAGGAGCGCATCGCGTGAGCGGATATTCGCACACTGGCGTTTATCTATTATGCATACAAATTAACCCGCTTGATTGATTTAAAATGAATGGAAACTTTTGCCATCTGAATTATCACATTTTTAATTTATTTGATAAAGTGAGGCATCGATAATCCTTTCCTAAAAAAATCTGGATTGCAATTTTGTTTAGCTAGCGTTAAATGCTCTTTTAAAAGGGCTACGCACAATCCACAACCGGCCTCAGTTGACCACCTCTCCATAAGCATTGATATCTTTCCGGAAATGACGTTGTTGGTGCAAACTTGCACTCACAACGCAGTATTGTGGTTTGCGCTTGCGAGATTAATGAAGGCATTGTGCCCGTACCTCATTGTGCGCGTGATTGCTTTATTTGTTACGAGACGTGTTTACGTTTGTTGAAATCGATATTAAATACAGAGAGCGCCTAGTCATTATTGGCTGTAGGTGTTTATAATTGGAAAAGGCGAAGTCGCTCGATTACAGTGAGCTCTATGTTAGAACTTTAAGCCGAAAAACACTGCTGTCTGTGGCAGTAAGATAAAAAAGAAAGATACAAACAAGACCTTGTACACTCCGCTATATAAACTGACCCTTTTTTTCAATTAAAATTTTAGCACTTTAATTTTAACTGCTTTACCTCTCGTAGTTTTTGCCATTCACCATTATGTTTTTTAATTTATAATTTACCAAACAAAATGAAATTGCTACTACTTACTGTTTAAACTACAACAACGCACACGCGCAGTCATATCTCCACACTAAGGAAACCCTGTGTCACGGGTGCCATGGATACACACATAGACAAGCACAAATTACACCCAAACTCACGACAGAAATAAATGTAGGCCATACAAATATTTTTCCCATGTGTGTGCCAGACCATTATAACATCCGTTCAGCAGAGGAATTTTAACTCCTCTTTTTGAGTCGAGGGTTAAAATTATTTGTTTAAATTTCGCTCGTGCTTGCAAGTTGAATACAATGCAATTTTACCTAGGATCTGTATTTATTGCTGTATTAAATACGTAGTTAAAACGCTGTTAAAGTTGTAGTCATCGTAGACGATAACGTGTTAATATGCGCTCGTAGCTTTAAAATCCATTATGTAAGGTTCAGAAGAAGTGTGTGCGATCTGCGGTGTGTGGTTCGACAACATCTGTAAACCGTTGTTCAGAAAACTAAACATACTGCCTATGCCATGTGTGTACATTAGAGATATCTGTTTATTTGTCAAAACTTATCGTCAATATTTCTAAACACGTGGTGAAATTAATCAAAAGCAGACTAGAGCAAAACTTATGAATCTTTTATACCAACCTCGTTGCCATAAAGTAATTTATAACAAAAACTGCTTCAACATGTGTAATTATTTTCAACATCTTGCCAAATTAAATTAAATTGTTGCAAGAACACATTTTTAAATGAAAATTGACAATGGCTTGGGACAGATTGCTTCTATAGTAATAAAGAATATTTAGAATTTCCAAATAAACATTTACAATTAACAGTAGAAACCGATCATGAAATCAATATCTGTACATCTGCTTGCAGGTTGAATACAATGTACCTAATTTTATTTAAAACCTTTATCATTACTGTATTCTGGCAAATAAACTTATTCTATTCCAATAAATAAACTCAAATTTGCGTTGCACATAATCAACGTCTCTACTGACATATCACAGCGTCGTCGCAAGTTGTATTTTTTAACTGTGCTTTCTTTAATATGCGTAACAAGGGAGGAATGATTCTCAAGAATGCTGGATAAATAATTATTTTATTTATAAATAACCGATGCATTTAGGAGCCAATAACTGTGCGCAAGTTATTCTCTTAAATAAAGAGTAAGTTGAAATTACCACATTTAGTCGTTACGTTTTATTTCTCGATGGACGGCTGTCGCGTCTAATCTTTTCCCATATCACAACTATCTAGCATGACTGTTTTATTTTGTCGTTAACCCTTTCGCGGGCGTAGGCAAAATGTTTGCCAAGGCATATTTT
>NW_020656120.1:0-30168 GCF_003589595.1 Hyposmocoma kahamanoa
ATATCCTTGATCAAAAACGTACTCGTAGGTACTAGAAAAAATATTTTCTGTCTCGCTTATTTCAATAAGCTTAACCAGAAACTAAGAAAAAAATGCTTATAATAAATGATTGTTGGTCACAAATTGGGAATTTCAAAATTACAATAGTAGGTACTAAATTAGGTATAGGTAGGTAGATCCTTAAAAAACGTTCATAAACACAACTTTGGTGGAAAATACATAATTAAATATATTTTCATCTGTCTTACTTATTTCAATAAACAGAGAGAGAAAAAACTTTTAACTCATATATATTATAAAAGTACATTCATTATGAAATAAAAAAATAATATAATAATCAAATACTCAATGTAACTATAACCGCATCTTTTCTAAAAAATGTCCAATACCAATTTGTCCGCTTATTAATTGCATTTGAGCATCAATAATGTAATTGTCATTGAATAAATCAGTCTTTCTCCTTTTACAACGTTTTTTAGATGTGGAAGGTGTCTGAAGGACGTTATTTCGATATGAAGACAATAAGGAATCGTCCCGTAAAATATGCAATATTTGCAATAGGTTTACATGCCCTTTCGTTACAAGGTTATTTATTTTATGGTGCCATCCTTCTACTGCATTATTTGTTCGGTGGCGTTCACCATAAACCGACCAAATTGTATGATAATCACCCTTCATCCAGTAATTATCGAAATAATCTTTAAACTTCATCATGGATTCGCAATTCTCCATCATTTCATTTTGAATATACCCCCATCCTGAAACAATTTCATTTTCTGGAAGCAATGCTAAGTTGGCACATAGTGAAATTATTCTTCTCTTGTGTTTGTCTTTACTTAAACCCAGAATTTTTGCTTTGCGCCACAAGCTGTTCACGTAATGGTAGTAGCAACCTTTGACTGTAACATTAAATTTTGTCAACGCTTTCATTGTGCCTTCTTCGAAATCTATCGTGACCTTAGCAGGCCTCCATTCTGGAATTTGGGATGCAATTAAATTAAATAAAAGTGAATAAGCTGTTTTGATACTGTGAGTCATGAAAGCGTACACCAAAGGGATCACATTCGTGTTATTTGTATCACTGCCGATGTCACCGTGAATGGTAAAAAGTTGTTGAAAAGGTCGCGGACATGATTTAAACGTGCCATCCATAAAAAGGTGTTTTATTTTTTTCATAATTTCTCGGGCATCACTTGAACAAAACACTATTATTCTCATTTTTTTATGACGGTAATCAGCGAGTAAGAAATCTGAAAAAGTGCTGGGAACCTCGACTTCCTCAACAGTCTTTGCGTTTATTTTTTTCACTTGTGCCAATTTATTTCTTCTTCTATAAATGCGTGACTTCATTTCACAAAATTCAGGTACAATACTTGTTGAAGCTAAATGCAGGCCTTGATTTTTTAATGTAATTAGAGCTCTGTTATAAACTCTAGGAGCTGGTTCTCTTCCCGTTGCTGCTTCATCGCAAGCATTACTTATAATAATATTGATTGTATTTCGTGTTTCATCTGGATTACATTGACCGCAGTGGGGTTTCGATTGTAAACTATTAGTGAGGTTCTTAAACAAAATAAACGTAACGTGTGAAAAATACATACAATAAAATGTACACATTATAGTAAAATAACCAAGACTTACCATATTCATGGTGACGGATCCAGTACATTTTAAACTTTTATAATTTTTGCACCGCCAAATGCTGTGGCCATTTTTGTATTTACGCATTGAATAATATTGATGTCCTTCTAATTGCATAATTCTTCCACGACCACTTTTTATTAATTTCACTTCTTTAGACGTCATTTCGAAAATATAAACAGTAAACTAAACAGGCACCACGGAATAAACTTTGCTACAGCGCGGGGCATAGACAGCGTGATCTATTTTGCGAAACATCTACCCTCAAAATATAACAAAAATCATGTACCCTCAAAATAAGACAACAGGCTATGACCACACTCCTTTTGACGGGGTGTTCAGTTAAATGTTTATAATAATTATGACGTTCCAAGGTGCTATAGGGATAGATGCATTTAAGGAAAGTACAGTGAACGACTTCCGCGTGATATGACAATGATTTGTATTACATAATTACATACTATACATAACTCATATAGGTTAAGCTCATTGATATATGCGAGACAGAAAAATATTTTTTCTAGTACCTACGAGTACGTTTTTGATCAAGGATATAAAACATATAGTTGTTCCAACATATTATGTTTACAAATAATTTAATTATGTATGATTGTAATTTTGTCATTTTTAATTAGGTCTTTGACCAATAAAACATTTATTATACCTATACAAGCGATTTTAATTTTTATATTTATGCAATGTATGTATTTGTGATCTTCAAATATGTGTGATATGTGTAATAACATATCACACATATTTGTAGTTTTTGTATCTCAAAAGAATAATAAGTTAACGGATCGAACTAAGAAATCGAACAAGTGAGAACAAATACTCTCACTAGTTCGACGGTCGAACTAGTGAGAAAAAAAATTCTCACTAGTTCGACGATCGAACTAATGAATCGAACTAGTGAGAATAAATGAATGAAACTGCAGTATATTTTTCTATTGTTTTTCTATTTATTAGTCCATAAGGGATAAAATATGCTATATAAGAAGATAAAATGAAAAAAAAAATTTACATATCAAGTTTTAGGGGTGTACTCAGCCGTGTACAGTGGGCGCTTTAGGAGTGAAATTGTTTGAAACAAGGTCGTTCAACACATAGCGTTTTCAAACATATTTCGCAACGCCAGCGAATTCTTTGGTGACAGATAACACATCGCAATGGGTTTTCCATCCGATCAGGATTATGACCATTATTGTTCCGACCCCCTAGTGCCCCTGAGGATGACGGACGGCTCTTAGTTTTCGTTGGACGTAAATAAGTCTGTGCAATAATTCGTCTGAAAGCTAACTGGTCCATGTAAGTTTTCTCTTGTTTAGTTTTACTGAGCAAAACATGTAGTCGCCAAGCATTTGATATCGCCATATCTAACAAATAGGTAAATATAACCCACCGCCACTTTTTTCCTTTTATTGAAATCCGATAAAGGCTGATAGACTGATCCATTTGGTCAACTCCACCCATTCCTTTATTATAGTTGACAAACATTTTAGGTATATTTACGTCAACCTTTTGCTTACTGATGTTACACCATCGTTTGACTTTGCCCAGAGGCTCTATGTCATCAAAATTAGTTCCCATTGTAACGACATTATTGTCCTTCCAACGTACCTTAGTTATCTCATTCTTTGTATCAAAACTATAATCATATTCCGCCCTAGGCTTCTTCTTCATATTTTTTACTGTGATCAGGGGACATTTCTTCGTCCGATTTTCTCGAACGGTTCCAGTACTTCTAAAACCTAGTCTACCCAAATCGAGCAACAATTGATGATTGGTAAAAAAATCATCGAAATATACGATATGCTCTTTAGGAACTACAGGCATTTTAGCCAATAAAGATTTCACGACTCTCCCACCAAGGGTATCATCAGAAGGTTCTGTGGATTTTCCACAATAAACATCAAACGCGTAGCAATAACCATCTGAACTTGTCGCAGCCCAATTGCGATAACCAAATCTTACAAGATTTCCTTGTATAAATTGTTTTGATGGATGACGAAATATTTGATCATGGACTCGTCCACAGACAAGTTTTCATGAAATACACCCCACTGACTAGAGTTTCGCTGAATCAAATCGCATAATGATCTGAGTTTGATCATTTTATCTGTCGAACCATCTATAAGACCGTTATCCACAAAATGAAGATTTCTTTTTATCTCCAAAAACCTATTGCGTGACATACAATTAGCAATCATTGGAACACCAAGGTCTTCATCCAAACTCCAGTAAGCACGTTCAGATGGCAATTCATGGTAACCGGTCAGTATCAGTACACCAAAAAAATTTTTCAAACATGCACTATCAAGTTCAAAACCATGCCTATTATTTTGATTAGCGTACAAGACACTGTTAGTTGTTATCAAATCCATTACGTCATGATCAAATATTTTTTCAAACAACATTACGGGATTGCAGTCTGCTAAGCTTTCAACAACGTATTTTTGTCTGTTTTGTACGATGTCGGTAATTTCATAAGTAGAACTATAGGTTGGCTGAGTTTTCCTCCATACAGGTAAATCTACATCACATTTTTTTTGGCACGTTTTGCAAGAATAGGTCTTAGCGGCTCAGCACGTTTTGCAGGAATAGGTCTTAGCGGCTCATCATCACTGTCGCTTTTTTCCGAAACATCGTAGTCAGGACGACGCCGACCTACCTCAATAGTCCCTGGAACGTCCATAGGGAAACTTGAAGCCGCCAAATTATCTTCATTACCTTCTTCCTCATCACTCACCACAGCCGGATCTGGTGGCACTAATACCATATCGTACTCTTCATCATTGCTTTCATCAGCCAAAATTGATTCCAAGGCTTCCTCCAGTCTCTTATAGCTGGTAAATACGTTCCGATTGGCCATTTCAACTTATAAGTAATACTGTAAGCAAAACGAAATTTTAGTACGAATCTGCCCGCTGTACCCGCCTGTGTACAACAAATGAAACAAACCCTACTTTACAAGTTTTGTAATAAACTTTCATTCTTATGTTATTATTACCAACACAAATAAATAGTCTCCATAAAAATAAAAAAAGAAGTTGAAATATTTCACTATTTTTTATAAAAACCAACAAAATAATCTTACCTTGTATGTCGTGTCTGGACTCCGTATTTTATTACAAAATAAGTGACATTTGTTTTCGCGCCACCGCCTATTTTTATTTATTATGTGGTAACTAGTGTCATCTAGATTTGTAATTTCGAACTACCTTCAACACTTACCACAGATAAAATACATAATTTATCGATTAAGTAGTTGTACCTGTGCAGGTACAGAGGGCGGTAATGGGTTAAATTGAAAAAAGTATAAAAATGCTTACAAAACTATTTTTAATGGCATATCTTTGAACAACAATCGTATTAATACTTAAACATAGTTTTAATTCAAAATCACAGCATACCCATTATTAAGCTAATTAAGTAAACATTAATAATTACAGCAAGGACTTAAACATACGTTAATAATAATATTAAAGAAAGACACGTATACAAAGATACTTAAACTAAGGACAATTTCCTTATTCAAAATAAATCACAATTATTGCAATCAGTCTTCATAATTATTTTCAATCAGTCTTAATTTGACCAACATGTAACAATCACATTAAACATTTAGAAAAGTATAACAAAAATAAAAAAAAACAGAAAATCCAAAAATTAGAAAAAGCACATAAAGAGAAACATTTTTAAGTTGATAGGGTATCATTCTGAGTCTTCTGAAACATCAACAGTAATGTGATGTGGCAAAGAGTTAAAGTATGCATGATACTCTAAGGGAATTACTTCTGACCGACACATATCCATCAGGTCTTTATATTTAGCTGCAGGCACCATAATTGGCTTAGAATAAGTAGGCTTTAATTCAGTTGGTATGGAGTTCCTCGTGTTGCCGCGAATAATTAAAGTATTATATTCAGGTTGATTGAGATCATATTTAAAAAACAGTTTGTTAGGGTCGCCACCATTTGCGTTAACTTCGCGAATATTATTCCAGCAGATTTGTTTGCCTTGAATGTCTTTTATCCAGACCTTATCATTGACAAGACATTTAAAATCAAACACATCATTCTGGGTTACATTGTAGACAACATAAGGTTCTCCTTCATTTTTAGCCCACTTAACTAATAAGCGCCATTCTTGAGGAGTAAAGATTGTTTTTGTTTGAGAAGCTCTCTCAATGACAGAGTGGACACTGTCCCCCTCATTTTAGGTGTGTCCCTTCTGTAAAAATCGGTGTGTTATACGTATTCCAAACTTTATTGCGGCATATACATACATTGAATATACGTAGCGGTTACGATTTTGACCAGCACAATTGTCTGACCAAAAACGAAACTCCGTGGCCCCTCGGTCAACATTGGTTTTGATAAAATTGAATAGGCAACTGCTTACTTCATTGGCACCACGTTTTGCCACAGATTCGTCCCACATGTAGCATACAGCCTTCCTTTTAGCCATGTCGTAAACAGTGAAGTTATGAGAAGATAACTTTCTCTTATAGTAAAATATATTTATATTGCCATGAGGACATTGCAATACTTTTTGAAAATCAAACACAGCGGTAACAATGTTTCCATTTGACTCCTCAGCTTTTCTTTTATCTTGGCTTTTAAAATTCCTCGCGACCTTCTTATTATTCTGGTGTTGTTGAAAGGCTTCTTTTTCTTGGTCCGTTGGATTGTGCTTTAATCGAAAAATGTGGCATTCGTCGCACTGATCCTTTTTAGGTATGTGAAAAGCCAGATTAAAGTTAGAGTTCACAATATCACGGTATTGGCGTAGTTTTGTAGCCTTAGAAATGTACTTCTCGGGGTCGAACCATTCAAGATATAGTTTGAACATTTTAGCAATACTTAAATCTCCTTGTAAGTAGAGCTTTGACTGTTTTTACGAATGTAATGCGATTCGACTGCGGAAAATGCCCGAACGTGGTCACAAACACTTTGTTTCATAGCATCATCTATAACAATTTTATGATTGTGATGACGTCCCCGTTTGTCTCCTTCTAAAATAGCACTTCCGTTATATTTCTCCCATGCAGTCTTTATTATACGAGATGAAATGGCCAGAGTATTTAAAAACATAGTGTGGCATACCATAGTTTTCTCGCAAAGAGATTCGCTGACATCATTAAGGATTGGAAGATAATACTTAAAAGTATATTTTCTATTGTTAGGAATGTCTTGATTCAGGCACCGTTTCTTCTTCTGTTTTTCTGAATTTTTAATAACAAAATTCCACTGCTTCTCTCGGTCTCCCAGTTGCCAAAATAATATGAAGCAGTTTAATCGCTGCTGGTGAGATAATTTGTCGTAACATTTATAACGACATTTGCATGGTGGTCCCATAGTTTTTTCGTCGACAGCTTTACCCCTTTTTGTTATATATTTCTTACCTAAGTCCTTAAGACATTTGCGTTTAACGTCTGCCCATTCTTTTGGGCGGTTCTGTCGTTTTTTTGTTATTTTAGGAGTTAATGTGCGAGCACTTGTGTGTGAAGAAGCAATCGAATTTGTTGTATTAAACGGCGATAAAATCACAGACGAACTATCTATATCTATGTGACTAGGGCAGAATTCACTGTCGCACATGGCATGAGTATTAACAGGCGATGGCATAGAAGTTGGTATTGTCAGAGTAGGTGAAGTTGATCCGTGCGGGTGAGAGACTTCTAACAGTTCTTCTAGCTGTATTAAAGGTGAGTTTTCAAAACTGGAAGGCGCTTCTATAGAAAATGTACTAGGTTGATTACTATAAATATCCTCGGCAGGCGGATTGGATATGACAATTAGTGTTGGACTGCCCCGGGCTATTCCTTGCGGCCCGTCATTTTCATGTGATACGTCCTCCCATATCATGTTTGAAAGTGACTTACTTATTTCTTCAACACCAGGAGGTAAAGGCGACGGTTGTCGTACTAGGCCATCATCATCAAAAGTTCTGTCTGAAAAAAAAATCACTATCTATCTGAAAACCCAATAATACTTTTCGCGACCCATTAATTATAAGTGTACTACACTTACTCGACCAATGAGGCATTGAACTAAGTATTTACTATATACACTTACAATATACTATTTGTAGTATGTACATTACAAAACAAAGTAGGTACCTTTGTTGGGGCCACTTTTTACCACTTTTTGGGGCTCTCGCTGTACTAGCACTCGTGGACGCGAACTAAAGCGCTGTGCCGACACCATGCATCTGAAGTCTTTATCGACTGGAGAACCAACATATTGGCCAAGTGACCCTAGAAAGCTGCCCGACCTTCTGGACTTCTTCCTGAGTCAGGGTGTGGCTCATATGAATATGAAAGTCGAATCGAGCTTGGATGGATCCTCAGATCATACACCAGTAATTCTGACAGTGAATGCGAGTGTGATTACTCATGAAAAGGCAGAATCACTTGTAAACCATAGGACTGATTGGGAGGGTTTTAGAAGCTACATAAATCAAAATATAAAACTACCAATCCCCCTTAAGGACTCCGATGACATAGATGGAGCATGCATACATGTCACGAACCTTATCCAAGCAGCAGGTTGGGCTAACACACCGGAGCAGGATTCAACTCCACGCATTCCCACCCAACCATCGAATATTCGTGCAACGATCCTGGAAAAGCGCCGTCTAAGGCGAGTCTGGCATCAGTCGCGTCATGCGCTGGACAAATATAGATATAATAAGGCATGCAAAGAGCTCAAGAGTATCATCAATGCATCAATCAACTCTGTAGTTAACACTAACTTGCATATGATGGCCTCTACTGGACATGGTGAGCACTCACTTTGGAAGGCAACTAAAGGCTTAAATAGACCCCAACAACAGTACCCTCCTATCAGAACAGTAACGGGAACATGGGCGAGAACAGATACAGAAAAGGCGGAAGTAAGTACCTAGCTGAAGTGTTTCAGCCGAATGATAAAGTGACCGATGACGAGTCTGACTTGGAGACAGCTCTAGCGCAGGACCTTCAAATGTGTTTGCGTCTTAAACCTACCTCTCCAAGAGAAATTGCGCAAGGAATAAGATCATTACATCCAAAAAAGGCCCCGGGATTTGATCTTATCACTCCGAAAATATTAAAAAATCTCCCAAGGAAGTGCATTACATTTTTAACCTGCTTGTTCAATGCCATTCTCAGGACGGGTCACTTTCCATCCATATGGAAGATTTCCCAGGTAGTAATGATCCACAAACCAGGAAAACCTGAACAAGAGGCTTCCTCTTACCGGCCCATAAGTCTAACGCCTGTGCTGTCTAAGCTCTGGGAAAGGATATTTCTCGCCAGACTCAAACCGCTTATGGATGACTGCTGTGTTGTACCATGTCACCAGTTTGGATTCCGTAAGTCTCACTCAACTATTGAGCAGGTTCATCGGGTATACCACACGATCCGACAGAGCTTTGAACACAAAAAATATTGTTCTGCGGCCTTCCTCGATGTGCAGCAAGCCTTTGATCGGGTGTGGCACAAGGGATTGTTGGCCCAGGTTAAGGACAGTCTTCCACACTCGATGTTTCTTCTCATAGAGTCTTACCTGTCGGGTCGTTCGTTCCAAGTTAAACACAGAGAACCGAGATCAAACATGTACAATATTCTGGCAGGCGTACCACAGGGCTCAGTCCTCGGCCCGGTTCTGTATAACATCTTTACATCGAACTTACCAATATCGGATAACATCACAGTTGGTACATACGCCGATGATACAGCCCTTTTGTCCGTTGACAGGAATCCTGTTAAAGCTAGCACAAATCTCCAATTCCAACTTGATCTTACCCACAGATGGTTCTGTAAATGGCGCATCCGGGCCAGTGCCACCAAATCGCATCATATCACATTTGCACTGACAAAAGGAAACTGTAATCCAGTAAGACTTGGTAATGAAACATTACCACGTTCTGATTGTGTGAAGTACCTCGGTTTTCACTTAGACAGACATCTCACATGGAAGCATCACATAAAACGAAAAAGAGATGAAGTCAATCTCAAGTATCGTAACCTTCATTGGCTCATGGGAAGAAATTCAGTATTATCAGTAGACAACACACTTCTAATCTACAACTCGGTCTTAAAACCCATTTGGACATACGGTATTCAGCTGTGGGGTGTGGCTAGCAAGAGTAATATACTTTGTCTCCAACGAGTGCAGAATTGTATCCTGAGGGCAATAGTCAATGCCCCTTGGTTCACTCGTAATGAAGAGATCCATGGTCATCTAAACGTCATATCGGTAGCTGCTGAGATCGACCGACATAAAACTAAGCACAAAGAGCCACTATCCTGCACCCCGAACCCAGTCATTGCGGAACTTCTAGATCCATCAATTATGGTCAAACGGCTTAAGCGAGGCCATGTTCTATAGTTGGGAGGTGCGGCACTGGCCGCCCCACCAAAAACGTCTTCTCTCGTTCAAAAGATTCGCTTATGGCCTGGTGGCCGATTGCAAATAAAATAATCATAAAAAAAAATACCTTTACTGTAAGCCAAATAGATTTTTTAAAATACTTAAATCATTATGTTTGTTTGTTGCAGGTAGAAGTGGCACGTTGCTTGGGTGGCTACAGACCAAGCTGCTGTCCATATGGTCTCGGACTCATCAATTTCTTCACAAGGAAGCTATCCTGAAGAAATACAGTCATAGACACAAGATCTTCCCACTGATCCTCCAAATGAAAAAGTTAGAAACTAACAACTTGAACCTTCTATTGTATTACTAGACTACATGAGAGCTATAGACACGAAAGTAGGTGCTTTATTGAAAGATACCAGACAACAGTGAGGTACAGAGTGAAATATTATATCGCTGAGAATAGTTATCTTTGTGATTGACATTTGATTATTGAAGCATGGGATATTTTAGACAGTTTGTGGTCTAATTATGTACCAGACTTACAGCAAAGCAAGCATTTCCATGATATGATATCCCTATAAGAAGTTCTACATCTTGGTTTACTGCATTTTGACAACATAGATTAGAAAGAAGAGACGCCCCCGAACGGCTTCGAGTCGTATCACGCGTGGGACGGCGGATGTAAGCTCCACCAAGCTTGAGGCTTCAGAATGGCTAAGACAGGTTCACGTGTTCTACGTGAAGTTGGGCACTACAGAGGAACAAGTGAGATCGCACGTTGCGTCTGTCATTGGTACCAATAACATTACAGTAAAGACCCTGAAATCTCGAGGTCAGTATGCCTCTTTTAAGCTAGCCGTTCCGTCAACATCATATGAACATATATTGGCGCCTGAAAGCTGGCCTGTGAATGTCTGCGTTAAACCCTGGCAGCAGTTATTTCGGCAGAAAAGTGAGAGGCAGACGGAATAATCGCAATGAGGAATTATTACTATCTACCAAAACGTCAGAGGCCTCCGTAGTAAAATCGCAAAGTTCTACAAAAATGTTCTACAAAGTGCAAGTGACATTATTGCTCTAACTGAGACCTTCCTCACGAGCTCTGTTTTAGATGCTGAGCTATTTCCCCCCGGGTATAGAATATTTAGAAAGGATAGAGGTGCTGACGCTGGTTGGGGTGGTGTACTCCTTGCTGTGAAAGATCGTTACCATGCTCATTTGATTACTGATGTCGACGGTTGGTCATCTACCATGGAATTATTATTTGTTGTAATACGTGCAAATAATGTCAAAATTCTTGTATGTGTTGTTTATCTGCCTCCTGATTACCGGGACGAGCAATATTGTAATGTCTTAGCATGCATAGAGAACGCTATATGTAGATATTCGACCTATCGTATCATAATTGTTGGTGATTTTAACCTTAACTCGTGTAGTAAAAACGTTTTATATCAATTTGAGTGTTTTCAACATTTTTGTGATTTGGATCAGTTGAACAATGTCTGCAATGTGCATGGAGGCATTCTGGATCTTGTGCTTGTGAGGCCCGGTGGTGATGCGGTTGAGGTTGTGGGCGATGTCGAACCACTAGTACCTATTGACCTATACCACCCTCCTCTTGAGGTAAACATTGCAATACCTAGGAGGAATGGTTCTTCCGAAATACGCACTGCACTAGGAACTAATCCACCCTCCTGGAACTTTCGTAAGGCTGACTTTTGTGCACTCTACGCGTCTATATTTGACATCGACTGGACTGATGTGTTAGTGCAAACTGATACTAATTTGGCCGTTGATACATTTTATGGTGCACTTAGTGAGACGATTAATCGCTTTGTTCCCTTAAAAAAGCAGCGTAACTCTGTGGCACGTTATTCATATCCATCATGGTATACATCTGAATTAATTCGTTACATAAAACTAAAATACTATAATCTAAAAAAGTTCAAATCCCTTGGCCTTGAATATAATCGTGAAGTATACAAATATTACAGGACTCTCGTCAAGGATTTGATCGACAGGGATTACAGGAACTATCTATTAAGTGCAGAGCGTGACATTTGTCGGGATCCTAGTAAATTCTGGGATTTTGTAAAAAGTAAAAAGCATCATTCAAGTCAACAACTGGAGTATATGCTTAATGGGGAAGTCATTGTGGACCAGGATGCAGTTGACACATTTGCTGATTATTTTAGCTCGGTTTTTCATGGCGAAATTCCAGAGCTGGATGCTGAAAAGGCTTCACGCCTTACAGATAATCATGTGGCGACACATAGCGTCAGTATCACCCTTATTGGGGTCATCGAGTTGCGTAAGGCTGCTAAGCGACTCAGGTCTTCATCTTCAGCTGGACCTGATGGTATTCCACCGTATATGGTTAAGGACTGCCTATCGGCACTCGAGCGACCTCTCTTACATATTTTTAACCTAGCTCTTCAATCTGCTATTTATCCAACTAAGTGGAAGGTATCGAGAGTGATCCCGATACCAAAGGAACCAAAATCCACCGAGATATCAACTCATAGGCCAATCGCTATTTTGTCCGCTTTTGGTAAACTCTTTGAGAGTATTATCAACGGTAGCCTTATAAGGCAAATCAGTAATCAGATGGATGAAGCGCAACATGGTTTCCGTGGTGCGCGTTCCACAGTTACTAACCACATTTGCTTTTTTGATTACGTGCTAAGTCAGATGGATTCAAACCGACAAGTCGATGCAATATATTTTGATTTCAGGAAAGCTTTTGACCTCGTTGATAATGACGTGTTACTTAGTAAATGTTCAATCCTAGGTTTTACTCCCAAGTTGCTATCTTTTCTCGCCGACTATCTAAAGGACCGCAGACAATATGTGCAAGTGTCTAGTTTTAGATCAAATGAGTTTTTTACCCGCTCAGGCGTAAGCCAGGGGAGTAATTTAGGTCCAACGCAATTTTTAATTATGATTAATGATCTCGGGAAGTGCCTTACTGGAGCTTATTTCCTTCTATTTGCGGATGACCTCAAACTCATGCATCCAGTTAGTAATGTTGCTGACTGCAATTCGCTTCAGCGGGTGGTCGATGCCGTAGCTCAGTGGAGTGCAATTAATAAGTTGCCGCTCAATGCACTTAAATGTAAAATAATTTCTTTTACTCGGTCTTTAAATCCGATACATGCGGACTACCACCTGTCAGGTGTTCCGCTTGTCCGTGTCAATTCAATACAAGATCTGGGCCTAACGATAGACACCCGGTTGAATATGCACGATCATATCATTAATATCGTTAAATCCGCTAACAAAGTGTTAGGTTTTGTGATTAGGACTGCATATCAATTCCGTGACCCCAAAGTTGCTGTGATACTGTACAATGCATACGTTCGTTCCAAGCTCGAGTATAATGCTATAGTGTGGGATCCTCAAGAAGAGCTATACAGCTTAATGATCGAGAAAGTGCAGCGTAAATTTGCTCGGTATCTCTACAAAAGGTTGTATGGATATTATCCCTTTCTTTTCCCTTCACTATTTGTGTCTGGGATGGTAGGGATCAACTCGCTTAAACTGAGCCGGAAGGTTCGGCTGCTTGTGCACTACTGCCGGCTTTTACGCCACAAAGTCGATAATCCTTCCGTTCTTGAAAGGTTGGCTCTATTTGTGCCGAATCGCTACGTTAGCACGATGAGTCGCAGGGGACGGCGCGCACGTGACCTTTTTGCAGTTCCTCAAGCGCGCACTTTACAGGGATACAATGCACCGACCAACAGGGCAATAATTTCTTTAAATGACTTCCTTGCACTAGACCGGAATGCTGATGTGTTTGCCGATAACATGTCGAAACTCATTGATGCCATTACTCGTTATGCTAATATAAGCTATTTTTGATTTTCTGTTTTCTTTAGTTAGTTTGTAATAAATGACTATTTTATATTTAATTTTAAGGTAATACTTATATGTAATATTAGTAGTGTATTAGTATTGTATCGATTTTTTTTTTTTGTTTTTTCTTGCTGGGCACTTTGGTTTAGCTGTAAGTCCGCAAGATGTTTTATAATAAATAAATAAATATGGAGGACCAAGTCGTATATACAAATACATGGATTGGCTTAAATAAAGTATTGTCACTGCTCAACAAAGTTTCTCAACTATTGGAAATATCAAGAGCATCGCTATGCTCCCCTTCATCAAATATGCGTTAGCAGCATATTTGATGAAGCTTAGAACTGGGGATTTGGAATATAATTGAATTTAAAATTAATAAAATTTAATAAATGAATATCAAAAAAAAAAATGTTTTTCTGTTTAAGCGTCACATCCTTACCTGTAATCTTTTGAATTTCATGACATCCTCCAACTCTACAAATATATAAGGGTTATACCCTGTATAGATAGTTATGGTTGTTGTTATATGTGATTAATTAGTTGTGGAACCAAAGTAGTTTTTGTTTATGATGTTAGTAATATAGTCCTGTGAGGTTATATTTTACAAATATTGTAAAACACTAACAACCTCGCAGGACTATATTACTAACAACTTTGGTTCCATAACTTTATAATTAATCACACTTTACATTCAAACAAAAATAAAAATTTTGAAATAGATCGCTCTAAACAGTAATAAAGTAACTCTGCAAAAAGCAGGAGCGCGGGTAGGGGTCGTCATTGAGGATGCTTGCTTGTTTGAACTTACAATCAGATACAGATTTAAACAGTGTCAGATAGTACAGCAAAAACTTAAAAGTTTATTTTTGGTAAATTATGTTTTGTAAAGTCATGGAACGATAGTTGTCTATCATGTCAGTAGGTAATATAGTCCTATGTTGTTGTTACTATTTATAAAATAACCCTGGATATAAAAAAAATAACAAATGCACCCCTAAAATCAACTGTTAATTTTATTATAAGTCGTTACATAACCTCATTTTTACTAAATCTCTTATAATTGTACTCTCAGATCGCCAAATTTCGTAGAATTTCCAGTGATGATATAACAATATATAAGCTATTTATTATTATCACCTTCAACTTTTACATCTTGACCCAAGATTGTATAAAAGCGTATCGATCTCCTTCTAGATTACCAATTAAAAAATCAAAATATTGTAATATTATATTTAATCAAGCATTGATTAACAAATTATGCAATTTCAGTTTAAATTGTCTACGGTTTATTTCGATTACACCATCCACCAACCCACACCAATCACCATAGTAAGTTATTAAATAATTTGGGTGCTAATACGAACATCGTTCTACTACAATATTCCAAATTAGATGCATTAACATTGCATCACGCATAATATTACTATTACACGAGATGTCTCATAAACAAACATCATTCCGTGATGTTACCGTTACAACGTCACTTGCATTACTTAGACTATAAACATCACTCCGTAATACCACCATCACGCGTACTGTTTCAGGTAATACATTACGCGAGTACTGTTTCCGAGCGATGCATCACGCGGGTAATGTTTGATGCTAACATCACTCCGTGATGCTAACATCACGCGTAATGCTAACATCACGCGTAATGAGAGCATCACATTGCATCATTGCATCACAATATTGCATCACGCCGAGTACTGTTTCGCGTAATGGGTGTTAGTAGCGACACCTGGCAGAAGCGCTACGTAACCCTACGGCACGGTTAGCAATGTCCGATCAAGTAGTACGTCGAAAATTTGCTGGGTGGCGCTATTAATATAGATATTTACTATATTTAGTTCATATTGGGAAACGCCCAGAGCGCCCTGACATGGTCTATGTAATGGGTAATGTTATGAGTAATGCATATTTTTCCAAAGTGATGCGTGATATCACAGTACCCTGTCGCGTGATATCACCTTTGTAATATTACTCACATTACTTACACATGTCTATTTGTGACTGTTCTTTTAACCGGTGTATATTTTAAAACGGTTTTTCATATTAATGATGAAAAGCGACGACGATATTAATAATAATTTAGTTAAAGATACGAAAAAGCGAAAAAAGACAGGAAGAATACGCGACGTTATGAAGAAAATAAGACTTACAACGCATGAGTCTGGCGATGATTGTAGGTGGGTAAGACTAAAGTGTTTTGATAGAATTTCATCAGATAATCGTAGTAAATTGTTAAGAGAATTTAATAGCATGAAGTCTGCAGATGAACATAATATATTTTTATGTGGATTAATGAGTGTATGTTCAATAAAAAGAAGGCGTAGTAGGAAGAATGAAATGGATGCCAATTTCCATGAAAATGCCATTTTCCATGAAAATTACACCTACAAAGTAAGAATTCAAAAAGATGATCAGATACAAGAAACACCTGTATGCTACAAGGCCTTCTTATCCATTTTTGGAATTACGAAAGGGAAACTTCAACACCTACAAAAATCATTGAAAGAAACAGGCATTGCACCAAATGACAAAAGAGGAAAGTCATTATCTCACAAAAAACTGGATAATAATACAAAACAATTGATTTGTATTCACATTTAATCTTTCAAAGGAAGGCAAAACCACTACAGCATGAAAGATACCAAAAAAGAATATTTACCTGAATACCTCAATGTGAAAAAAATGCATAAGTTATATTTGGATGCATACCCTGATAATCATATTTCATATGAAACCTACAGAAATATTTTTAATACAGAGTTTAACATATCTTTTGGCTACCCCCGCACTGATACTTGTAGTGCCTGTGATGAATTCACAATAAAAACAAGGGATTTGGTGGCTGACAAAAATGAGGATGAGTTGAAAAGATTAACTATCCTAAATAACTTGCACAAGAGAAAGGCCTTTTATGACAGGAAGAAGAATGCCAGAATTAAGAGTAAGACTGATGTTGAATTTCAGTCTATTGCTATGGACTACCAAAAAAATGTGTCGTTGCCTAACATCACAACTAATGATGTTTATTACAAACGGCAGTTGTCTATTTACTCATTTAATTTACATGTGCCGAGTGATACTAGCTCTTACTTCTATACATACCCTGAAACATGTGGCCGTAAAGGTTCAGATGAAGTGGTTTCATTTTTGTTTCATTATTTGACAAACCATTTAGATAACCGTGTGAAGCATTTAGAAATATTTTGCGACTCAGCAGGTGGACAGAACAAGAACTACACTGTGACATGGTTTATACATTTTGTTGTCCATGTAATGAAAATTCTGGATTCAATTAAAGTAACATATCCAATCAGAGGACATGCTTACTTAGAATGTGATAAGAATATGGGCCTCATTAATTTAAAAACTCATATGGAATTACCATATGAGTGGTATGATTTATTGAAAATAAGTCGCCAAAGACCCAAACCTTTTAATGTAATTGAAGTGGGAAAGGATGAAATTATTCGAAAATTTACAGATTTTTTTCAAAATCGCTATATGAAAAAATGCTCATTCCCTGTGCAGTCCCAAAGAGAACTAATGAGTGTGAAGGAACATCCAAGATTCATTCTGCACAGAAGCAATTATAATGGTGCATGGGAGAAATCTCCAATATTAAATAAACGAACTGCAATCCAACCCCCATGTGACAATGAATATGAACTGCCAGGTTATGCATATCAAGAATACATGCCCATTAGTGCAGATAAGCATAAGGACCTTATGGATTTAAAAAGATTTTGCTCTGCTGAGGCTCAAGCATATTTTGAGAGCATTATCCATAACTAATACTACCTTTGGACATTCCCTGTATGGGTTGTAGAGGACATTCCTTGTTTTTCCACTTTCTAAAAGTTAATTACTATGGATTATTATAATTTTACTTATGATTAATATTTGGCAAAGTTCATTAGTGCCTGAAGCTGACCTCTATAATATAAGCCCTACGTTCTAATTAGTAATTAGCAAAAATAATAACAATAACAAAAAGTTCCAAACTTTGTAACTTTAAAACATTAATTACTCAATAAACTGATTATGTGACATTTCTTGTTTTGCCCCTGTACCCTTCCTATGCCGTTGTTGAATGACGTATTTAACTCGGAGATGTGTGCAGGGACACTTTGCGCGTTAATATGCACTAGGTTCAAGAAATTGGATTTTTCCATGAAATATTGATCGCAGCTTAACATCTAGTGAAGGCCCATCGGAGTCAAAAGAAATAGAAAAATCACTACAAGCACTTTCAAATTCATCAGATGAGCTATCGGTAATATAACTAGAGTTTATAGATATAAATAAAAATTAATAAATATGTAAATTATAAGTAATAAAACAATATATGTATACACCAAAATACTACAAATAAGATAGATAAGCAAAATTAAGAACAATAAAAAAAATTAAAATAAAAAAAAAAAAATTAGATCACCAGCGAGAGTTGGCAACACAATAGCAGTAAAGGCAAATAATTGATTTACTAACAAGATCATCATAGCCATAAAGTTACAATTCATAACTGGAATTTTTGTTTAAATATACTTAATATTTCGACTGGATTACTTGAATACATAGTCACGGAGAAAACAAAAAAAAATATTTCATTATCAGTTTAAATTTTAGAAGGAAACGTCACATTGATATTTCTACTGAATGAAGTACTCTAATCCAAAGTTACTAAAACAAATTAAAAAAAAACAATTATGAAGCAAAAATTTTAGAACGAAAAATCATATTGACAGTTTGGGCTGACATTAAAGCAGCCCCACGCACGCAGGGCACTCGGTTTGTTTCGTTAGCCGACTTATACCTTCCTCTTGCACTCATGGAACTGTAAATTCGCAAACTTTACTTTCTCTTTCTATTAGGAAATGTCTGTTGTGTCAATGTGTGTGTTACACACTTTTTATTCATATGTCAGTCTAACGTCACTCGCACAAACTAATAAGAGATACTACGTATCAGACGAACCACTTACAGATAATGGCCAATAAGGAAAGAGCGATTTAGAACATGACAGTTCGTTTTTTTTTTAATTACGTATGACATGAAAGCGAAGGCACAGTGTTAACAGCCAATTTGCATATTTTTTCCGGCTCCTAGGCTTATTCGGTATTAATTAGATGAATAAATTTTGAAAAATGAAACGCATTTTGTTATTTGACCTTGTTTATTTTCAATTTTTTTTTTTAGTAAAAACAAACATATTTATGGGCATTTGTACATATTTTAACAAATTAGGCTGCAACACTCTTTTTTTTTAATTAATATTTTTTTATATGTACCAAATGTTAAAACTAAAAATCTTTACGTGCAAGCAAATCGTAAGTTTACAGGTACACGGTAGGGTACTTATTTAGTTCGTAAAATTACACAGAAATTTAACATGAAGACTTTAGTAGATTCTATCCATAATTTGATTAGCTATAGACAGTTAGTCACAGGAATTTTTGTTTCTCTTTCTATTAGGAAATGTCTATTGTATCAATGTGTGTGTCACTTTTTATTCAAGTGTCAGTCTAACGTCACCCTGAAAAAACATGGCGCGTATGGTGTAATAATTTCGGCGTCATTTTGTTTTGTCTTATGATTTGCTGTGCTCATCGTGACGGATTTGTATAACTACGATATGGCTAAGTCTTATTTTATTATCTAATCATCGAACTACATAATTCACAATTACTTTTTGTTTTATCCTGGTCTATTTGCGGTTTAAATAGTTACACCCGTGCTAGTGTTATTTTCCATTCTATATACATTTTTGCTCCTTATTTTATTCTAAAATGTCTCACAGATGCGCTATTCCGGGGTGTAGAAGTCGACGAAAGGATTTTAAACTTTTTCTTGCTCCATACACCGATAAAACACGATGGGAGGCATGGAAGAAAGCATGCCCATTTTTGGAAAACTATGACCGTGAACCAATGAAACTTCAACATTGTCGATTCTGCCCTAAATATTTTTATCCTGAACATATAAACGAACAAAATAAACTGACAAAAGATGCGATACCTACATTGCATTTAACTCCCACTGACGATCTGTCTTATGATATTAGTAATCCGAGTGTGTCTTTACCATCTAGTTTTTTAATTGATTCTCAGGCAGATAACAGGTGTGAAACCTCACGGCCGCAGATACAGCAGTGATAAAAAAATATTTTCACTTTCTTTATCCAAGTAAGTCCAAAATGTTATGCTCATTTGAGAAAATTTTTTATTTTACCATGTAAGTCCACGCTAAATTCATTGTTGACTAATGTCCCGTTGCGACCTGGACTCAATGATTTTATTTTTCAACATTTGGCTGATGCTGCCTTAGGCAAGTCAGACAAAGATAAACAATGTGTTTTACTTTTTGATGAAATGGCCATTAATAAAAATTTACATTTTAATTTTCACACTGGGGTAATTGAGGGATTTGAAGATCTTGGCTCTGGACAAAGGAGTTCCAATGTAGCAGACAAGGCATTAGTATTTATGTTACGTGGCCTGTTTAGTAGATGGAAATTTCCAATTGCCTTTTATTTTGCTAGAGATGGAGTTAAAACATTTACCTTAAAGGACATTGTTAAAGAAATAATTATTGCTGTTTTCAAAGTTGGTTTTTGTGTACGAGCCACTGTGAGTGATGAAGGCTCGGCCAATGTTGCAACCATAAAATCATTGACAGCTGATACTCGTGCTGAATTATTACAAAACAATAGCACTGACCCAAATAACATATTCTATAAGATTAATGACAATGTGATCTATCATATTTTTGACGTGCCATATTTATTAAAATGTTTTCGTAACAATTTCCAGAAAAAGGATCTCCTACTTGACGGACAACGAGCACGAGCCCAATGGAACTTTTTGGAGCAGCTATCCAGAGTGGATGGCTGGGCAGGGAAAGCCCGCTCCATTAAACTAACTGACAAGCATCTAAATCCTCAATCATATGACAAGATGAAGGTAAATTATTAAGATTTTAGTATATAATTTGCTTTTTTTCAAAACTAAAGGTGTTTTAGTGCATAGTCATATCTTGCTTACTTTTTAATTTGTTTAGACTCCTATAAGAAATGGCGTGGCCTACATTGTGCTAGTAATGATATCGAATTCCATCCTTCTATTGTAGGTTTAGAAGCCACGCGTCCTACTGCTGTGGTGGGTTTATATTTGTAACAACCAGTGATCAGAATTAAGGGTAGTTAATTTACCTAAAGTTTGAATATTTTTTTAGTATGGGATATATGGTATATTTTCTTATTTCGTGATATGACAAAAAATCCCGGGATTCATATTACGATATCAATGCATACAAAATTTAGACAACGAATAAGATTATTCTTCCTTATAATAATTACAATCTTAATACATACTACCTACTGAAGTAATTGTTCTCTCATAAGGAGAAATATATCTAAGATTGGTGGAATAAATAAAATACATGGTGTCCGGGTAATCTGGTGAGTACGAAATATGTTTCAAAACATTCAAGACTTTTCTAGATGGAAATGGCATTTATATCTGAATATATGATGGCTGACACGACTTTCGCATTTCTAAAGGCAAGTTGAAGTTGAAGAAGAAGTTGTTTGTAAATCCAAGATGGCAAACACGGTTTTTAAAAAAAAGCAATATGAGCAACCCTTTTCGAGGTATTTGAGGATGTTCATTACGAATATAGCACTCACTTCTAAATTCAAGATGGCGGGCACGATTTCTCAAATAATGGCAAGTTGGGTATCGTTTTCGAGATATCTGGGGGTGCTCATTACGAATTTAGCACTTATTTGTAAATCCAAGATGGCGGACACGATTTTTCAAAATAATTCAATATGGGTATCCTTTTCGAGGTATTTGGGGATGCTCATTACGAATATGGCACTCATTTCTAAATCCAAGATGGCGGGCACGATTTTTTAAATAATGGCAAGTTGGGTATCGTTTTCTAGATATCTGGGGGTGCTCATTACGAATATAGCACTTATTAGTAAATCCAAGATGACGGTCACGATTTCTCAAATAATGGCAAGTTGGGTATCGTTTTCGAGATGTTGGGGGGTGATCATTACGAATTTAGCACTTATTTGTAAATCCAAGATGGCGGACACGATTTAAAAAAAAAATGCAATATGGGTATCGTTATCAAGGTATTTGGGGATGCTTATTACGAATATGGCATTCATTTCTAAATCCAAGATGGCCGGCACGGTTTTTCGAATATTGGCAAGTTGGGTATCGTTTTCGAGGTAGTAATAACATTAGTAAAAAAGAAGTAAATAATAGCATTGACGTGTTCTTGAGAATTCATGAGAAGTGTGGGTGTAAATTCATACTAAGTGCATTCCCTTACTGCTCTAACCTAGGCATCGCTCGTAATAAGTATATACATAACATAAATTTGCACATTCATAATTTGACTTGCCGTCATAGTGACGTTATATATTGTTCTGACATTAATAAGTTCGTAAGGAACTGCAAACTTTTTGAGGATAATTTACTTTTACCCATAAGGTATCTGAGACATGTAGCTCGTTTGCTATCTTTTAATATTAAGGACGCTGTTATAGAAAATATAACACAGTCCCACGACAATGCTCCTACTTTAAGTAGCAACAGTATACTTTCCCTAACAATAATTTAAACTAAAAAACACGACAACAGAAAAGTCTAATCGTTTCTATGTAGTACATCAAAATATTTAAGGCTTTTCTGGCAAAACATTTGAAATAAGTCTTTTTTTGCACGATATTTCCGTTGACGTGTTTTGTGTTACAGAGCACTGGCTGAAAGACTACGAAGCAATTAACAACATAGAAAATTATGTAATAGTTAGTTCGTTCATAAGAAAGAGTTTAAGTAGAGGCGGATCCATGATTATTATTAAACGTAACTTAAAATTTAAAGAGCGTAAGGATATCACAGATCTTTCTACTGAACGAACTATTGAGATTTCTGGTGTGGAATTGGATCAGTTTGTCGTCTTATGTGTATACAGGCCCCCCTCTGCGAATTTTAACGAGTTTGAATTAATTATGGAAGACAGTTTAAAGCGGATTTTTCCAACCAAAAAAAACGTAGTAATATGTGGAGATTTCAATGTAAACCTGTTGGAAAACTGTTCTACTTCTGTAAGACTCATTAATTTATTTAAAAGTTTTAACTTGATTAATCTTTTCTTAGAACCAACTCGCATCACTGCCTCCTCTTCTACGTGTATTGATAACATCTTTTGTAATACAGACGCAGTGTCTAAATCAATAATAAATTGCTTAAGATCAGACCATAGTGGCCAATTGGCTTCTTTTAATTGTAAAATGAGCAAGAAGGTAGACCAATTTCTCTGCAGACCGATTACCACAGAACGAATCATTAGATTTCAAAATAATATCGGCAATAGTTTAAATTCCCTACCCCATATACCGGAGGTTCCAAATACTTTATATAGCACGATATTTGGCTTAATTAAAAATGAATTTGATAATATATTTAAATCGAAAACATTAACTTTCCATAGAGAGACTAAATTCAACGACTGGGCAACAGTAGGTATTCATAAGAGTAGGTCTCGTTTGTATGAGCTATATGCTATGAAAACTTATAATACTTATTCCAATTTTATAGAATATGTAAGAATTTATTCAAAAATATTTAAAAAAAGTATGTGTAGCTGCTAAGGTTAAGTTTCACAGCGACAAAATTAGACAATCGATAAATAAATCTAAAACTACTTGGAGCATAATAAACAAAGAGTCAGGCAGAGTTAAACAACACGATAGAGATATAGTTTTAGAATTAGACAGTAAACTTATAAAATCTAAAGATAAAGTAGCCCAAGCTTTTGAATCGTTCTTTTCGGAAATTGCTGTGAACACTACAGAATCATTAACATCCTCCCCTTCACTTGCTATTGATCTCCTAAAGGAAAATGTTAACGTTTGTGGCAGTTTATTTAATTTCCGTCATGTTAATCCACAAGACATCATTTTTTTTTTTTTTTTTTTTTTAAATATATAATAGACACACGCTTGGCCACAATCTCACCTGATGTTAAGCGACGATGTGACCGACGATGGGACGCGTTTGCCTAAAAAATGCCTATTCACTCTAGCCTTGAATAGCCCCAAATTGTACTTTTCGGGAAATACAGATGCCGGTAGAGCATTCCATTCCTTTGCCGTACGCATCAGAAAGGAGGAGGCAAAGCGCTTAGTGCGAATAGGTGGAATATCAACGACATAAGAATGGAGTGCTCCGGACCTTCTAGTCGACCGAAGGAGGAACGGTGAGGGCGGAACCAAATTGAAAAGTTCCTGCGCACACTCCCCGAAATGTATCCGATAGAAAACCGACAAGCAGGCTACTTTTCTGCGATGATCGAGATTTTGGAGCTTCGACTCCACAAGAGGATTATTGTTGATAAGTCTCTTTGCTTTACGCTCCACCGAGTCCAAGGCAGCTAACTGGTATTGGGCAGAGCCGTCCCAAAGGTGGCAGCAGTACTCCATACAGGATCGAACTTGTGCTTTATACAGATTTAAAAGCTGTTCAGGTGTGAAGTACCGCCTGACCTTGAAAAGTATGCCTAGTTTTCTGGCAGCAGTTTTTGCCAAGCACTCGATGTATCGCCCAAAGTTGAGGTTGGATGATAAGTCCAGACCAAGTAGCTCAAGGTGGTCCCTTATCGGCACGGATACACCTCGGAAAGTCGGAGTAAGGTGTAGGGGACTCCGTTTTGATGAGAAAAGACACGCCTGTGTTTTAGCCGCATTAAACCTGACCCTGTTAGCATCTCCCCAGTCGGAAGCAGCTTTCAGATTCAGGTTCAACCGGGTGACCATCGCCTCTCGCTTACACCGGATCTCTTCGCTGTTGTCTCGGGCGTCTGGCACATAACTCACCGCCACTGTGCTGTCGTCTGCGTACCCAAAGATACCGGGCATCAGCAGCAGGTCGTTGATATGCAGCAAGAATAGAGTGGCGGAGAGGACAGATCCCTGAGGTACACCGGCATTTATACCATGAGGAGCAGACGAGTAACCATCTACAACTACACGGATTGACCTATCCTTCAGAAAATCGCCTATCCATGTGCAAAAGCCAACAGGAATTCCGTAAGCTGGAAGCTTGTTTAACAGGCTATCATGCCAAACCCTATCAAAGGCCTTTGATATGTCGAGAGACACGGCAAGCGATTCACCGCGTTTCTCGACAGCCTCGCTCCATAAATGTGTGGCGTACGCAAGAAGATCCCCAGTAGATCGTCCACGGCGAAAACCATATTGTCGATCACTGAGGAGATCGTTATCTTCGAGGTATCCAAGGAGACGGCTGTTCAATACACGCTCCATAGTCTTACAGAGTATGGAGGTGATTGCGATAGGTCGATAATTAGATGGGTCGGCATGGCTACCTTTCTTAGGTACAGGCTGTACATTTGCAAGCTTCCAGGATTTCGGGACTTGTCCAGAACTCATAGAGAGGCGATACAGGCGAGTCAACACCGGAGACAACTCGGGTGCACAGTTCCGCAGGACAATCGCTGGGACTCCGTCAGGGCCACTGGCTTTGTTGACGTCTAATTTGCGTAAAGCTTTCAACACCTCTTTTTGACGGATAGTGATTTCGGGCATTTCCGAGTCACATCGAGGTAGTGTAGGTGGTGTTTGCAAAGTAGCGTCAAGACGGGAGTTGGAAGCAAAAAGAGAAACAAAAAGATTTGCTTTCTCTTCAGCGGTATGAGCCAGCGATCCGTCATCTCTCATTAAAGGCGGAAGGGATGACCTGCAGAAATTCGCTTCGACCGATTTAGCGAGTGACCAGAATGCTTTACTCCCTGATGGGTATGAAGCTAACCTGACCCCAATACGACTAATATGGCCGAAGCGAGTTTCCGTATCGCTTTTTTGCAGGATCTAGCGGCTTTATTAAAGGCTTTCTTCAGACGGAGGGTTTCCGGTGCTTTGCGATCTCGAGCATCAGCCCAAGCCTGGTACGCAGATTGCTTTAGCGTTTCCGCAGAAGCACACTCAGCGTTAAACCAAGGGCGAGCTTTGCCGCTGGAGGAGACTTCGAAATACGGAATAAAGTATTCCATAGCCCGAATAATCACCTCAGAGACGGCAGACGCGCAGCACGTCGGATCGTCAGAAGAGAAGCACAGCTGCCGCCAGGGATAAGATGCAAAGAAATGCCGCATCGCATCCCAATCTGCTGACTTGTATCGCCACATCCTCCTAGTACTTCCCGTACTGAGATCGGGCGGGGAGTAGACAGATACAGATTTCACCAGACAGTGATCGGATGTCCCTAGCGGGGATGAGACCGATACTTGGTAGCGGTCTGGATCGGTTGTCAGCAGAAGATCCAGGCAATTGGCAGTGTGGTCGTCAACGTCCGGTACCCTGGTAGCGCAACTCACCAGCTGGGTGAGGTCTAGCGATAGAGCACATGCCCGCGCCTCTCTTCCAGCGTGGTCGGTTTTTTGGTATGGGAACAACCATTCCTGGTGATGGGCATTAAAGTCCCCCAAAAAGACAAGTTGTGCTTTAGGATACCGTTGTTGGACTGTTTCCGCCGAGCTGCAGAGATGGTTGAACAGCCTAGTCGTCTCCGGGTCTCCAGAATGCGACCGATACACACTGGCGTAGACAATTTGTTCCAGTCCAGTGTCTACCAGAACCCACATTACAGAGAGATCGGGGTCTTCAAGGTCACGGAGACGTTTAGAGCAGATGTCATCACGAGCGTAAACGCAGGTACCAGCGCGCTGCTTAAATTTGTGCTCCATAATGTAACCTGGGTAATGCAGATACGCCGTGTCCGAAGGACATCTAATTTGGGTCTCCGTGAGGAAGAGCATGTGAGGCCTTTCAGTCTCAAGATGGTGGTAGACAGATGAGAGATTGGAGTGCAGACCTCGGATGTTCGAGAGGTGCACTTTAAGTGAAAGGACGTGCATCCGCTGTTTAGCCTTCCTCAATTTTCTTGACCTTTTCATATTAGGGTTAGAGTGAATGGGGAGAGCGAAGGCAGTTGTACGAGACACTACCACTGAAAGTCATGCGGCACATACCCTATATGGTACGCCGATGGGAAACTAGACTGGAGCGCGCGGGGACGCCCGAACCCCCCCGGGAGTGGCCATCGGGTCCTTTCATCCGGTCGCCAACCGGCACGATGGAGCACCCCGGGATTTTTCGCGAGTTGGCGGGGCAGCCTTTCACTGGAGGCTAGTCAGCTAATTGGGCCCCCTACTACCTGCGGTCGGCCAGCGGAGCACCGTGCTTCGGATCCCGCTACCCTCCGCATCTAGGTTCCCAGCGCAACAACAAGGGAGCCCCGAGATCAACGAAATCAGTGCAGTGCAACTGTACAGACCCTTCACTCTAGAGCGGCTACTCTGGGCGTCAAGCCGGAACACAGCTATAGCTGTTTGGCGGCTAGGCTTCGCCCAGAGGGTGGTCACCAGCCACGACCAAGGTCTACCACCGGAGTTTGTAGCTTATTTGGCACCACCCAGGGGTCACGTGTAGGGTCTCGAGGGTACACAGCCTACGGACGCGAGCTACTTAACCCACATCATAAAAGCTTTTAAGTCAATACATGTTAAAAAAACTGAAGATCTCTGGGGCATATCAACTAAAGTTATAGACTTAGTTATTGATCTTATTTCCCCACATTTAGCTGTAGCTTTCAATAGGTGCGTTGACGAAGGTATTTTTCCCGATTTAATGAAATACAGCAAGGTTATTCCCTTATTCAAAAGCGGTAGGAAAGTTTATCCTAGCAACTATAGGCCCATTTCAATTTTACCAGCTTTAAGTAAAATATTCGAAAAGGTTAAGCTGACTCAATTACTGTCCTATTTCGGTAGGAATCATATTTCTCATAGTGAACAATACGGGTTTACTAGTGGTAGATCGACTAGCGATGCGGGGGTAGCGTTACTAAAACACATCTTTGATGCCTGGGAAAGGTCCCAGAACGCTATTGGTATTTTCTGTGACCTCTCAAAGGCATTTGATTGCGTTGATAATATTACTCTTATTAGGAAGCTGGAACTTTACGGTGTAAATGGCAAGGCGTCGAAACTTGTCTCGTCATATCTCAACGGTAGAATTCAGAAAGTAGACATAAATGGTGTGACTTCTTTGGGTTCTCCGGTAAAAATGGGCATTCCACAGGGCTCAATACTTGGGCCTTTCTTATTTCTGATTTATATTAATGATCTGCCATTCTTTGCTAAGGACCATTGCGAAATAGTGTTGTTTGCTGATGAGACATCCTTGATTTTTAAAACAGACAGACATGACATTAACTATGACCATATTAATGATACCCTCTCTAAGGTAGTTTATTGGTTTAATGCTAACAATTTATTGCTTAATGCCAAGAAGACAAAATGTGTTAAATTTGAATTACCTAACGTAAAATCGACTAGTCCAAGCATAGAAATAAACGAAGAAAAGTTAGACTTTGTTAATAAAGCAGTCTTCTTGGGAGTGACCTTAGATAGTAAACTTCAATTGTTTCCACATATATCTTCCCTGGCCAGCAGCTTAAGCTCCGCTGCATACGCAGTCCGCAGAATACGTGAGCTTACCGATGTTAGTACTGCTAGACTAGTTTACTTTAGTTACTTCCATAGTATAATGTCCTACGGGATTCTCATGTGGGGTAAAGCGGCAGATATTCAAACCATATTTGTATTGCAAAAACGAGCGATTCGTTCTGTGTACCGTCTAGGCTCTCGGGTATCTCTCAGAGAAAAGTTTAAGGAGACTGGTATCATGACTGTGGCATCACAGTACATTTACTCAAATATTTTATATGCTCGTAAAAATATACATAATTTCAATAAGAAAGAAGATATCCATAATATTAACCATAGAGCTAAGTCCAAACTCATGGTACCACGATTTCGTTTAACCAAGGTAAACAACTCTTTTATGGGGAACTGTGTACGTTTTTACAATAAGATTCCGGACCATATATTAAGTTTATCATTTCCTAAGTTTAGAAACTACATTAAAAATATTTTGATCGAAAAATCATATTACAAAATTGAAGACTACGTGTTAGATAAAGATGTATGGAAAGACGACATGGCTCCAGAATCCACACAAATTTGATTCAAAGTGTATTCCATAGCATTTAAGTTTATTTGAAAAGAGCAATCCCTAGAGTTTCTTGCTCGTTCTTCTCAGGGAGGTCAGCGTAGTGAACGAGCAGTAGCTTAAATGTGACGATTTCAAGTGTAAATTTATGTTACCTGTGGAATAAATAATCTTTGACTTTGGGGTATTTGGGGGTGCTCATTACGAATATAGCACTTGTTTGTAAATTCAAGATGGCGGACACGATTTTTCAAAAAAATGCAATATGGGTACCCTTTTCGAGGTATTTGGGGATGCTCAATACGAATATGGGCACTCATTTCTAAATCCAAGATGACGTGCACGATTTCTCGAATAATGGCAAGTTGGGTATCGTTTTCGAGGTATTTGAGGGTGCTTATTACGAAATTTACTCATACACACACTATTTTGGCCAATCACAAAACAGTAGTCGTTTACATTTGTACAGTGCTGAAGATAATTAAAACGTTTACCTAATAAGTTGTTAAAACGTATTCAAAGAATTGTAACTATTATATAAACCTCGTAAATGTTTTAATTTAGCAAATATCATCAATTTTATGTACCAAAATATCAGCCAATCACAGAACAGTATTGTTTGACTCACTTGGTTGAACATTAATTTAAAATGTTATACATTACAAAGGTGTAAAGATAATGTTCGTGAATACTATAATTAGTATAATAATTATACAAGAATTTCACATAAAATTCGCGGGTAGGCGTAAGCGAAAAACACGCCTTTATCTAATACTCCTATTTAGTCACGTTTAAAAATAGTAGTTTTTGAAATTTTTAGACTTACATGCTATAAATGCATTATAGTAATTGACAGTTTCGCCACCAGCTAACATTCACCACATTAAACCACTTCACTGTTGAATTAATTAACACACAAGTTTTGTCACACAAAACCAGCAATGGACAACATCAGTATGCTGAGAAAGAACATGGACGAGCTGGCTGCCCTTTTTGCAAGTAAAATGGAAATATTTGAGACTTCACTTGCATCTCCCAGACAAGATTCAGCAGTGGTTTCCAGTGAGTTCCATACTTTTAAATCTTTTATATGGAAGGCCGTCTCAGGTCTTAGATCACAGCTGGAATTCATCTATCAGGCCTTAGATGATCTTGACATGAGGTCACGTTCGAATGCCTTGCTCT